>NW_027411807.1:0-147564 GCF_047663935.1 Musca autumnalis
TGGGAAAGTCATGCCCGGTCAACTTTTGTATGGGAAAAGTCATGCCCGGTGAACTTTTGTATTGGGAAAGTCATGCCCGGTGAACTTTTGTATTGGGAAAGTCATGCCCGGTGAACTTTTGTATGGGAAAAGTCATGCCCGGTGAACTTTTGTATGGGAAAAGTCATGCCCGGTGAACTTTTGTATTGGGAAAGTCATGCCCGGTGAACTTTTGTATTGGGAAAGTCATGCCCGGTGAACTTTTGTACTGGGAAAGTCATGCCCGGTGAACTTTTGTATTGGGAAAGTCATGCCCGGTGAACTTTTGTATTGGGAAAGTCATGCCCGGTCAACTTTTGTATGGGAAAAGTCATGCCCGGTGAACTTTTGTATTGGGAAAGTCATGCCCGGTCAACTTTTGTATTAGGAAAGTCATGCCCGGTGAACTTTTGTATGGGAAAAGTCATGCCCGGTGATCTTTTATACTGGGAAAGCCATGGCCGGTGAACTTTTGTATTGGGAAAGTCATGCCCGGTGAACTTTTGTATGGGAAAAGTCATGCCCGGTGAACTTTTGTATTGGGAAAGTCATGCCCGGTGAACTTTTGTACTGGGAAAGTCATGCCCGGTGAACTTTTGTATTGGGAAAGTCATGCCCGGTGAACTTTTGTATGGGAAAGTCATGCCCGGTGAACTTTTGTATTCGGAAAGTCATGCCCGGTGAACTTTTGTATTGGGAAAGTCATGCCCGGTCAACTTTTGTATTGGGAAAGTCATGCCCGGTGATCTTTTGTACTGGGAAAGTCATGCCCGGTGAACTTTTGTATTGTGAAAGTCATGCCCGGTGAACTTTTGTATTGGAAAGTCATGCCCGGTGAACTTTTGTATTGGGAAAGTCATGCCCGGTGATCTTTTGTATTGGGAAAGTCATGCCCGGTGATCTTTTGTACTGGGAAAGTCATGCCCGGCGAACTTCTGTATGGGAAAAGTCATGCCCGGTGAACTTTTGTATTGGGAAAGTCATGCCCGGTGATCTTTTGTACTGGGAAAGTCATGCCCGGTGAACTTTTGTATTGGGAAAGTCATGCCCGGTGAACTTTTGTATGGGAAAAGTCATGCCCGGTGAACTTTTGTATTGGGAAAGTCATGCCCGGTGAACTTTTGTATTGGGAAAGTCATGCCCGGTGATCTTTTGTACTGGGAAAGTCATGCCCGGTGAACTTTTGTATTGGGAAAGTCATGCCCGGTGAACTTTTGTATTGGGAAAGTCATGCCCGGTGAACTTTTGTATTGGGAAAGTCATGCCCGGTGAACTTTTGTATTGGGAAAGTCATGCCCGGTGAACTTTTGTATTGGGAAAGTCATGCCCGGTGAACTTTTGTATTGGAAAAGTCATGCCCGGTGAACTTTTGTACTGGGAAAGTCATGCCCGGTGAACTTTTGTATTGGGAAAGTCATGCCCGGTGATCTTTTGTACTGGGAAAGTCATGCCCGGTGAACTTTTGTATTGGGAAAGTCATGCCCGGTGAACTTTTGTATGGGAAAAGTCATGCCCGGTGAACTTTTGTATTGGGAAAGTCATGCCCGGTGAACTTTTGTATTGGGAAAGTCATGCCCGGTGATCTTTTGTACTGGGAAAGTCATGCCCGGTGAACTTTTGTATTGGGAAAGTCATGCCCGCTGAACTTTTGTATTTTGAAAGTCATGCCCGGTGAACTTTTGTATTGGGAAAGTCATGCCCGGTGAACTTTTGTATTGGGAAAGTCATGCCCGGTCAACTTTTGTATTGGGAAAGTCATGCCCGGTGAACTTTTGTATTGGGAAAGTCATGCCCGGTGAACTTTTGTATTGGGAAAGTCATGCCCGGTGAACTTTTGTACTGGGAAAGTCATGCCCGGTGAACTTTTGTATTGGGAAAGTCATGCCCGGTGAACTTTTGTACTGGGAAAGTCATGCCCGTTGAACTTTTGTATTGGGAAAGTCATGCCCGGTGAACTTTTGTATGGGAAAGTCATGCCCGGTGAACTTTTGTATTGGGAAAGTCATGTCCGGTGAACTTTTGTATTGGGAAAGTCATGCCCGGTCAACTTTTGTATTGGGAAAGTCATGCCCGGTGATCTTTTGTACTGGGAAAGTCATTCCCGGTGAACTTTTGTATTGGGAAAGTCATGCCCGGTGAACTTTTGTATGGGAAAGTCATGCCCGGTGAACTTTTGTATTGGGAAAGTCATGCCCGGTGAACTTTTGTATTGGGAAAGTCATGCCCGGTGATCTTTTGTACTGGGAAAGTCATGCCCGGTGAACTTTTGTATGGGAAAAGTCATGCCCGGTGAACTTTTGTATTGGGAAAGTCATGCCCGGTGAACTTTTGTATTGGGAAAGTCATGCCCGGTGAAATTTTGTATTGGGAAAGTCATGCCCGGTGAACTTTTGTATTGGGAAAGTCATGCGCGGTGAACTTTTGTATTGGGAAAGTCATGCCCGGTGAACTTTTGTATTGGCAAAGTCATGCCCGGTGAACTTTTGTATTGGGAAAGTCATGCCCGGTGAACTTTTGTATTGGGAAAGTCATGCCCGGTGATCTTTTGTACTGGGAAAGTCATGCCCGGTGATCTTTTGTACTGGGAAAGTCATGCCCGGTGAACTTTTGTATGGGAAAAGTCATGCCCGGTGAACTTTTGTATGGGAAAAGTCATGCCCGGTGAACTTTTGTATGGGAAAAGTCATGCCCGGTGAACTTTTGTATTGGGAAAGTCATGCCCGGTGAACTTTTGTATTGGGAAAGTCATGCCCGGTGATCTTTTGTACTGGGAAAGTCATGCCCGGTGAACTTTTGTATTGGGAAAGTCATGCCCGGTCAACTTTTGTATTGGGAAAGTCATGCCCGGTGATCTTTTGTACTGGGAAAGTCATGCCCGGTGAACTTTTGTATTGGGAAAGTCATGCCCGGTCAACTTTTGTATTGGGAAAGTCATGCCCGGTGAACTTTTGTATTGGGAAAGTCATGCCCGGTGAACTTTTGTATTGGGAAAGTCATGCCCGGTCAACTTTTGTATGGGAAAAGTCATGCCCGGTGAATTTTTGTATTGGGAAAGTCATGCCCGGTCAACTTTTGTATTAGGAAAGTTATGCCCGGTGAACTTTTGTATGGGAAAAGTCATGCCCGGTGATATTTTGTACTGGGAAAGCCATGCCCGGTGAACTTTTGTATTGGGAAAGTCATGCCCGGTGAACTTTTGTATGGGAAAAGTCATGCCCGGTGAACTTTTGTATTGGGAAAATCATGCCCGGTGAACTTTTGTATTGGGAAAGTCATGCCCGGTGATCTTTTGTACTGGGAAAGTCATGCCCGGTGAACTTTTGTATTGGGAAAGTCATGCCCGGTGAACTTTTGTATTGGGAAAGTCATGCCCGGTGAACTTTTGTATTGGGAAAGTCATGCCCGGTGAACTTTTGTATTGGGAAAGTCATGCCCGGTCAACTTTTGTATTGGGAAAGTCATGCCCGGTGAACTTTTGTATTGGGAAAGTCATGCCCGGTGAACTTTTGTATTGGGAAAGTCATGCCCGGTGAACTTTTGTATTGGGAAAGTCATGCCCGGTGAACTTTTGTATTGGGAAAGTCATGCCCGGTGATCTTTTGTACTGGGAAAGTAATGCCCGGTGAACTTTTGTATTGGGAAAGTCATGCCCGGTGAACTTTTGTATGGGAAAGTCATGCCCGGTGAACTTTTGTATTGGGAAAGTCATGCCCGGTCAACTTTTGTATTAGGAAAGTCATGCCCGGTGAACTTTTGTACTGGGAAAGTCAAGCCCGGTGAACTTTTGTATTGGGAAAGTCATGCCCGGTGAACTTTTGTATGGGAAAAGTCATGCCCGGTGATCTTTTGTACTGGGAAAGTCATGCCCGGTCAACTTTTGTACTGGAAAGTCATGCCCGGTGAACTTTTGTACTGGGAAAGTCATGCCCGGTCAACTTTTGTATTGAGAAAGTCATGCCCGGTGATCTTTTGTACTGGGAAAGTCATGCCCGGTGAACTTTTGTATTGGGAAAGTCATCTCCGGTGAACTTTTGTATTGGGAAAGTCATCTCCGGTGAACTTTTGTATTGGGAAAGTCATGCCCGGTGAACTTTTGTATTGGGAAAGTCATACCCGGTGAACTTTTGTATTGGGAAAGTCATGCCCGGTGAACTTTTGTACTGGGAAAGTCATGCCCGGTGAACTTTTGTACTGGGAAAGTCATGCCCGGTCAACTTTTGTACTGGGAAAGTCATGCCCGGGGAACTTTTGTACTGGGAAAGTCATGCCCGGTCAACTTTTGTATTGAGAAAGTCATGCCCGGTGATCTTTTGTACTGGGAAAGTCATGCCCGGTGAACTTTTGTACTGGGAAAGTCATGCCCGGTGAACTTTTGTATTGGGAAAGCCATGCCCGGTGAACTTTTGTATTGGGAAAGTCATGCCCGGTGAACTTTTGTATTGGGAAAGTCATGCCCGGTCAACTTTTGTATGGGAAAAGTCATGCCCGGTGAACTTTTGTATGGGAAAAGTCATGCCCGGTGAACTTTTGTATTGGGAAAGTCATGCCCGGTGATCTTTTGTATTGGGAAAGTCATGCCCGGTCAACTTTTGTATGGGAAAAGTCATGCCCGGTGAACTTTTGTATTGGGAAAGTCATGCCCGGTCAACTTTTGTTTTAGGAAAGTCATGCCCGGTGAACTTTTGTATAGGAAAAGTCATCTCCGGTGAACTTTTGTATTAGGAAAGTCATGCCCGGTGAACTTTTGTATGGGAAAAGTCATGCCCGGTGAACTTTTGTATTGGGAAAATCATGCCCGGTGATCTTTTGTATTGGGAAAGTCATGCCCGGTCAACTTTTGTATGGGAAAAGTCATGCCCGGTGAACTTTTGTATTGGGAAAGTCATGCCCGGTGATCTTTTGTATTGGGAAAGTCATGCCCGGTCAACTTTTGTATTGGGAAAGTCATGCCCGGTGATCTTTTGTACTGGGAAAGTCATGCCCGGTGATCTTTTGTACTGGGAAAGTCATGCCCGGTGAACTTTTGTATGGGAAAAAGTCATGCCCGGTGAACTTTTGTATGGGAAAAGTCATGCCCGGTGAACTTTTGTATGGGAAAAGTCATGCCCGGTGAACTTTTGTATTGGGAAAGTCATGCCCGGTGAACTTTTGTATTGGGAAAGTCATGCCCGGTGATCTTTTGTACTGGGAAAGTCATGCCCGGTGAACTTTTGTATTGGGAAAGTCATGCCCGGTCAACTTTTGTATTGGGAAAGTCATGCCCGGTGATCTTTTGTACTGGGAAAGTCATGCCCGGTGAACTTTTGTATTGGGAAAGTCATGCCCGGTCAACTTTTGTATTGGGAAAGTCATGCCCGGTGAACTTTTGTATTGGGAAAGTCATGCCCGGTGAACTTTTGTATTGGGAAAGTCATGCCCGGTGAACTTTTGTATTGGGAAAGTCATGCCCGGTGAACTTTTGTATGGGAAAAGTCATGCCCGGTGAACTTTTGTATTGGGAAAATCATGCCCGGTGAACTTTTGTATTGGGAAAGTCATGCCCGGTGATCTTTTGTATGGGAAAAGTCATGCCCGGTGAACTTTTGTATTGGGAAAGTCATGCCCGGTCAACTTTTGTACTGGGAAAGTCATGCCCGGTGAACTTTTGTATTGGGAAAGTCATGCCCGGTCAACTTTTGTACTGGGAAAGTCATGCCCGGTGATCTTTTGTACTGGGAAAGTCATGCCCGGTGAACTTTTGTATGGGAAAAGTCATGCCCGGTGAACTTTTGTATTGGGAAAGTCATGCCCGGTGAACTTTTGTATTGGGAAAGTCATGCCCGGTGAACTTTTGTACTGGGAAAGTCATGCCCGGTGAACTTTTGTATTGGGAAAGTCATGCCCGGTGAACTTTTGTATTGGGAAAGTCATGCCCGGTGAACTTTTGTACTGGGAAAGTCATGCCCGGTGATCTTTTGTACTGGGAAAGTCATGCCCGGTGAACTTTTGTATTGGGAAAGTCATACCCGGTGATCTTTTGTACTGGGAAAGTCATGCCCGGTGAACTTTTGTATTGGGAAAGTCATGCCCGGTGAACTTTTGTATTGGGAAAGTCATCTCCGGTGAACTTTTGTATTGGGAAAGTCATCTCCGGTGAACTTTTGTATTGGGAAAGTCATGCCCGGTGAACTTTTGTATTGGGAAAGTCATGCCCGGTGAACTTTTGTATTAGGAAAGTCATGCCCGGTGAACTTTTGTACTGGGAAAGTCATGCCCGGTGAACCTTTGTACTGGGAAAGTCATGCCCGGTCAACTTTTGTACTGGGAAAGTCATGCCCGGTGAACTTTTGTACTGGGAAAGTCATGCCCGGTCAACTTTTGTATTGAGAAAGTCATGCCCGGTGATCTTTTGTACTGGGAAAGTCATGCCCGGTGAACTTTTGTACTGGGAAAGTCATGCCCGGTGAACTTTTGTATTGGGAAAGCCATGCCCGGTGAACTTTTGTATTGGGAAAGTCATGCCCGGTGAACTTTTGTATTGGGAAAGTCATGCCCGGTCAACTTTTGTATGGGAAAAGTCATGCCCGGTGAACTTTTGTATGGGAAAAGTCATGCCCGGTGAACTTTTGTATTGGGAAAGTCATGCCCGGTGATCTTTTGTATTGGGAAAGTCATGCCCGGTCAACTTTTGTATGGGAAAAGTCATGCCCGGTGAACTTTTGTATTGGGAAAGTCATGCCCGGTCAACTTTTGTTTTAGGAAAGTCATGCCCGGTGAACTTTTGTATGGGAAAAGTCATCTCCGGTGAACTTTTGTATTAGGAAAGTCATGGCCGGTCAACTTTTGTATGGGAAAAGTCATGCCCTTGTATTGGGAAAGTCATGCCCGGTGAACTTTTGTATTGGGAAAGTCATGCCCGGTGAACTTTTGTATGGGAAAAGTCATGCCCGGTGAACTTTTGTACTGGGAAAGTCATGCCCGGTCAACTTTTGTACTGGGAAAGTCATGCCCGGTGAACTTTTGTATGGGAAAAGTCATGCCCGGTGAACTTTTGTATTGGGAAAGTCATGCCCGGTGAACTTTTGTATTGGGAAAGTCATGCCCGGTGAACTTTTGTACTGGGAAAGTCATGCCCGGTGAACTTTTGTATTGGGAAAGTCATGCCCGGTGAAATTTTGTATGGGAAAAGTCATGCCCGGTGAACTTTTGTATTGGGAAAGTCATGCCCGGTCAACTTTTGTACTGGGAAAGTCATGCCCGGTGATCTTTTGTACTGGGAAAGTCATGCCCGGTGAACTTTTGTATGGGAAAAGTCATGCCCGGTGAATTTTTGTATTGGGAAAGTAATGCCCGGTGAACTTTTGTATTGGGAAAGTCATGCCCGGTGAACTTTTGTACTGGGAAAGGCATGCCCGGTGAACTTTTGTATTGGGAAAGTCATGCCCGGTGAACTTTTGTATTGGGAAAGTCATGCCCGGTGAACTTTTGTATTGGGAAAGTCATGCCCGGTGATCTTTTGTACTGGGAAAGTCATGCCCGGTGAACTTTTGTATTGGGAAAGTCATACCTGGTGATCTTTTGTACTGGGAAAGTCATGCCCGGTGAACTTTTGTATTGGGAAAGTCATGCCCGGTGAACTTTTGTATTGGGAAAGTCATGCCCGGTGAACTTTTGTACTGGGAAAGTCATGCCCGGTGAACTTTTGTATTGGGAAAGTCATGCCCGGTGAACTTTTGTATTGGGAAAGTCATGCCCGGTGAACATTTGTACTGGGAAAGTCATGCCCGGTCAACTTTTGTATTGGGAAAGTCATGCCCGGTGAACTTTTGTATTGGGAAAGTCATGCCCGGTGAACTTTTGTACTGGGAAAGTCATGCCCGGTGAACTTTTGTATTGGGAAAGTCATGCCCGGTGAACTTTTGTATTGGGAAAGTCATGCCCGGTGAACATTTGTACTGGGAAAGTCATGCCCGGTGAACTTTTGTATTGGGAAAGTCATGCCCGGTGAACTTTTTTATTGGGAAAGCCATGCCCGGTCAACTTTTGTATTGGGAAAGTCATGCCCGGTGAACTTTTGTATTGGGAAAGTCATGCCCGGTGAACTTTTGTATTGGGAAATTCATGCCCGGTGAACTTTTGTATTGGGAAAGTCATGCCCGGTCAACTTTTGTATTGGGAAAGTCATGCCCGGTGAACTTTTGTATTGGGAAAGTCATGCCCGGTGATCTTTTGTACTGGGAAAGTCATGCCCGGTGAACTTTTGTACTGGGAAAGTCATGCCCGGTGAACTTTTGTATTGGGAAAGTCATGCCCGGTCAACTTTTGTATTAGGAAAGTCATGCCCGGTGAACTTTTGTATTGGGAAAGTCATGCCCGGTGAACTTTTGTATGGGAAAAGTCATGCCCGGTGAACTTTTGTATGGGAAAAGTCATGCCCGGTGAACTTTTGTATTGGGAAAGTCATGCCCGGTCAACTTTTGTATTGGGAAAGTCATGCCCGGTGATCTTTTGTACTGGGAAAGTCATGCCCGGTGAACTTTTGTATTAGGAAAGTTATGCCCGGTGATCTTTTGTACTGGGAAAGTCATGACCGGTGAACTTTTGTATGGGAAAGTCATGCCCGGTGAACTTTTGTATTGCGAAAGTCATGCCCGGTGAACTTTTGTATTGGGAAAGTCATGCCCGGTGAACTTTTGTATTGGGAAAGTCATGCCTGGTGAACTTTTGTATTGTGAAAGTCATGCCCGGTGAACTTTTGTATTGGGAAAGTCATGCCCGGTGAACTTTTGTACTGGGAAAGTCATGCCCGGTGAACTTTTGTATTGGGAAAGTCATGCCCGGTGAACTTTTGTATTGGGAAAGTCATGCCCGGTGAACTTTTGTATTGGGAAAGTCATGCCCGGTGAACTTTTGTATTGGGAAAGTCATGCCCGGTGAACTTTTGTATGGGAAAAGTCATGCCCGGTGAACTTTTGTATTGGGAAAGTCATGCCCGGTGATCTTTTGTATTGGGAAAGTCATGCCCGGTGAACTTTTGTATTGGGAAAGTCATGCCTGGTGAACTTTTGTATTGTGAAAGTCATGCCCGGTGAACTTTTGTATTGGGAAAGTCATGCCCGGTGAACTTTTGTACTGGGAAAGTCATGCCCGGTGAACTTTTGTATTGGGAAAGTCATGCCCGGTGAACTTTTGTACTGGGAAAGTCATGCCCGGTGAACTTTTGTATTGGGAAAGTCATGCCCGGTGAACTTTTGTATTGGGAAAGTCATGCCCGGTGAACTTTTGTACTGGGAAAGTCATGCCCGGTGAACTTTTGTATTGGGAAAGTCATGCCCGGTGAACTTTTGTATTGGGAAAGTCATGCCCGGTGATCTTTTGTACTGGGAAAGTCATGCCCGGTGAACTTTTGTATGGGAAAAGTCATGCCCGGTGATCTTTTGTACTGGGAAAGTCATGCCCGGTCAACTTTTGTATGGGAAAAGTCATGCCCGGTGAACTTTTGTATTGGGAAAGTCATGCCCGGTGATCTTTTGTATGGGAAAAGTCATGCCCGGTGAACTTTTGTATGGGAAAAGTCATGCCCGGTGAACTTTTGTATTGGGAAAGTCATGCCCGGTCAACTTTTGTATTGGGAAAGTCATGCCCGGTGATCTTTTGTACTGGGAAAGTCATGCCCGGTGAACTTTTGTATTGGGAAAGTCATGCCCGGTGAACTTTTGTATTGGGAAAGTCATGCCCGGTGAACTTTTGTACTGGGAAAGTCATGCCCGGTGAACTTTTGTACTGGGAAAATCATGCCCGGTCAACTTTTGTATTGGGAAAGTCATGCCCGGTGAACTTTTGTATTAGGAAAGTCATGCCCGGTGAACTTTTGTATGGGAAAAGTCATGCCCGGTGAACTTTTGTATTGGGAAAGTCATGCCCGGTCAACTTTTGTATAAGGAAAGTCATGCCCGGTGATCTTTTGTACTGGGAAAGTCATGCCCGGTGAACTTTTGTATTGGGAAAGTCATGCCCGGTGAACTTTTGTATTGAGAAAGTCATGCCTGGTGAACTTTTGTATTGGGAAAGTCATGCCCGGTCAACTTTTGTATTGGGAAAGTCATGCCCGGTCAACTTTTGTATTGGGAAAGTCATGCCCGGTCAACTTTTGTATTGGGAAAGTCATGCCCGGTGAACTTTTGTACTGGGAAAGTCATGCCCGGTCAACTTTTGTATTGGGAAAGTCATGCCCGGTCAACTTTTGTATTGGGAAAGTCATGCCCGGTCAACTTTTGTATTGGGAAAGTCATGCCCGGTGAACTTTTGTATTGGGAAAGTCATGCCCGGTGAACTTTTGTATGGGAAAAGTCATGCCCGGTGAACTTTTGTATTGGGAAAATCATGCCCGGTGAACTTTTGTATTGGGAAAGTCATGCACGGTGATCTTTTGTATTGGGAAAGTCATGCCCGGTGAACTTTTGTATTGGGAAAGTCATGCCCGGTGATCTTTTGTACTGGGAAAGTCATGCCCGGTGAACTTTTGTATTGGGAAAGTCATGCCCGGTGAACTTTTGTACTGGGAAAGTCATGCCCGGTGAACTTTTGTATTGGGAAAGTCATGCCCGGTGAACTTTTGTATTGGGAAAGTCATGCCCGGTGAACTTTTGTACTGGGAAAGTCATGCCCGGTGAACTTTTGTACTGGGAAAGTCATGCCCGGTGAACTTTTGTATTGGGAAAAGTCATGCCCGGTGAACTTTTGTATGGGAAAAGTCATGCCCGGTGAACTTTTGTATTGGGAAAGTCATGCCCGGTCAACTTTTGTATTGGGAAAGTCATGCCCGGTGATCTTTTGTACTGGGAAAGTCATGCCCGGTGAACTTTTGTATTAGGAAAGTCATGCCCGGTGATCTTTTGTATTGGGAAAGTCATGCCCGGTGAACTTTTGTATGGGAAAAGCCATGCCCGGTGAACTTTTGTATTGGGAAAGTCATGCCGTGTCAACTTTTGTATTGGGAAAGTCATGCCCGGTGAACTTTTGTATTGGGAAAGTCATGCCCGGTGAACATTTGTATGGGAAAAGTCATGCCCGGTGAACTTTTGTATGGGAAAAGTCATGCCCGGTGAACTTTTGTATTGGGAAAGTCATGCCCGGTGAACATTTGTATGGGAAAAGTCATGCCCGGTGAACTTTTGTATTGGGAAAGTCATGCCCGGTGAACTTTTGTATTGGGAAAGTCATGCCCGGTGAACTTTTGTATTGGGAAAGTCATGCCCTTGTATTGGGAAACTCATGCCCGGTGAACTTTTGTATTGGGAAAGTCATGCCCGGTGAACTTTTGTATTGGGAAAGTCATGCCCGGTCAACTTTTGTATTGGGAAAGTCATGCCCGGTGATCTTTGGTACTGGGAAAGTCATGCCCGGTCAATTTTTGTATTGGGAAAGTCATGCCCGGTGAACTTTAGTATGGGAAAAGTCATGCCCGGTCAACTTTTGTATTGGGAAAGTCATGCCCGGTGATCTTTTGTACTGGGAAAGTCATGCCCGGTCAACTTTTGTATTGGGAAAGTCATGCCCGGTGAACTTTTGTATTGGGGAAGTCATGCCCGGTGAACTTTTGTATTGGGAAAGTCATGCCCGGTGATCTTTTGTACTGGGAAAGTCATGCCCGGTGAACTTTTGTATGGGAAAAGTCATGCCCGGTGATCTTTTGTACTGGGAAAGTCATGCCCGGTCAACTTTTGTATGGGAAAAGTCATGCCCGGTGAACTTTTGTATTGGGAAAGTCATGCCCGGTGATCTTTTGTATGGGAAAAGTCATGCCCGGTGAACTTTTGTATGGGAAAAGTCATGCCCGGTGAACTTTTGTATTGGGAAAGTCATGCCCGGTCAACTTTTGTATTGGGAAAGTCATGCCCGGTGATCTTTTGTATTGGGAAAGTCATGCCCGGTGATCTTTTGTACTGGGAAAGTCATGCCCGGTGAACTTTTGTATTGGGAAAGTCATGCCCGGTGAACTTTTGTATTGGGAAAGTCATGCCCGGTGAACTTTTGTACTGGGAAAGTCATGCCCGGTGAACTTTTGTACTGGGAAAATCATGCCCGGTCAACTTTTGTATTGGGAAAGTCATGCCCGGTGAACTTTTGTATTAGGAAAGTCATGCCCGGTGAACTTTTGTATGGGAAAAGTCATGCCCGGTGAACTTTTGTATTGGGAAAGTCATGCCCGGTCAACTTTTGTATAAGGAAAGTCATGCCCGGTGATCTTTTGTACTGGGAAAGTCATGCCCGGTGAACTTTTGTATTGGGAAAGTCATGCCCGGTGAACTTTTGTATTGAGAAAGTCATGCCTGGTGAACTTTTGTATTGGGAAAGTCATGCCCGGTCAACTTTTGTATTGGGAAAGTCATGCCCGGTCAACTTTTGTATTGGGAAAGTCATGCCCGGTCAACTTTTGTATTGGGAAAGTCATGCCCGGTCAACTTTTGTATTGGGAAAGTCATGCCCGGTGAACTTTTGTATTGGGAAAGTCATGCCCGGTCAACTTTTGTATTGGGAAAGTCATGCCCGGTCAACTTTTGTATTGGGAAAGTCATGCCCGGTCAACTTTTGTATTGGGAAAGTCATGCCCGGTGAACTTTTGTATGGGAAAAGTCATGCCCGGTGAACTTTTGTATTGGGAAAATCATGCCCGGTGAACTTTTGTATTGGGAAAGTCATGCACGGTGATCTTTTGTATTGGGAAAGTCATGCCCGGTGAACTTTTGTATTGGGAAAGTCATGCCCGGTGATCTTTTGTACTGGGAAAGTCATGCCCGGTGAACTTTTGTATTGGGAAAGTCATGCCCGGTGAACTTTTGTACTGGGAAAGTCATGCCCGGTGAACTTTTGTATTGGGAAAGTCATGCCCGGTGAACTTTTGTATTGGGAAAGTCATGCCCGGTGAACTTTTGTACTGGGAAAGTCATGCCCGGTGAACTTTTTTACTGGGAAAGTCATGCCCGGTGAACTTTTGTATTGGGAAAAGTCATGCCCGGTGAACTTTTGTATGGGAAAAGTCATGCCCGGTGAACTTTTGTATTGGGAAAGTCATGCCCGGTCAACTTTTGTATTGGGAAAGTTATGCCCGGTGATCTTTTGTACTGGGAAAGTCATGCCCGGTGAACTTTTGTATTAGGAAAGTCATGCCCGGTGATCTTTTGTATTGGGAAAGTCATGCCCGGTGAACTTTTGTATGGGAAAAGCCATGCCCGGTGAACTTTTGTATTGGGAAAGTCATGCCGTGTCAACTTTTGTATTGGGAAAGTCATGCCCGGTGAACTTTTGTATTGGGAAAGTCATGCCCGGTGAACATTTGTATGGGAAAAGTCATGCCCGGTGAACTTTTGTATGGGAAAAGTCATGCCCGGTGAACTTTTGTATTGGGAAAGTCATGCCCGGTGAACATTTGTATGGGAAAAGTCATGCCCGGTGAACTTTTGTATTGGGAAAGTCATGCCCGGTGAACTTTTGTATTGGGAAAGTCATGCCCGGTGAACTTTTGTATTGGGAAAGTCATGCCCTTGTATTGGGAAACTCATGCCCGGTGAACTTTTGTATTGGGAAAGTCATGCCCGGTGAACTTTTGTATTGGGAAAGTCATGCCCGGTCAACTTTTGTATTGGGAAAGTCATGCCCGGTGATCTTTGGTACTGGGAAAGTCATGCCCGGTCAATTTTTGTATTGGGAAAGTCATGCCCGGTGAACTTTAGTATGGGAAAAGTCATGCCCGGTCAACTTTTGTATTGGGAAAGTCATGCCCGGTGATCTTTTGTACTGGGAAAGTCATGCCCGGTCAACTTTTGTATTGGGAAAGTCATGCCCGGTGAACTTTTGTATGGGAAAAGTAATGCCCGGTCAACTTTTGTATTGGGAAAGTCATGCCCGGTGAACTTTTGTATTGGGAAAGTCATGCCCGGTCAACTTTTGTATTGGGAAAGTCATGCCCGGTGATCTTTTGTACTGGGAAAGTCATGCCCGGTGAACTTTTGTATTGGGAAAGTCATGCCCGGTGAACTTTTGTATTGGAAAAGTCATGCCCGGTGAACTTTTGTATTGGGAAAGTCATGCCCGGTGAACTTTTGTATTGGGAAAGTCATGCCCGGTGAACTTTTGTATTGGGAAAGTCATGCCCGGTCAACTTTTGTATTGGGAAAGTCATGCCCGGTGAACTTTTGTATTGGGAAAGTCATGCCCGGTGAACTTTTGTATTGGGAAAGTCATGCCCGGTGAACTTTTGTATTGGGAAAGTCATGCCCGGTGATCTTTTGTACTGGGAAAGTCATGCCCGGTGAACTTTTGTATTGGGAAAGTCATGCCCGGTGATCTTTTGTACTGGGAAAGTCATGCCCGGTCAACTTTTGTATTGGGAAAGTCATGCCCGGTGAACTTTTGTATTGGGAAAGTCATGCCCGGTGAACTTTTGTACTGGGAAAGTCATGCCCGGTGAACTTTTGTATTGGGAAAGTCATGCCCGGTGAACTTTTGTATTGGGAAAGTCATGCCCGGTGAACATTTGTACTGGGAAAGTCATGCCCGGTCAACTTTTGTATTGGGAAAGTCATGCCCGGTGATCTTTTGTACTGGGAAAGTCATGCCCGGTGAACTTTTGTATTGGGAAAGTCATGCCCGGTGAACTTTTGTATTGGGAAAGACATGCCCGGTGAACTTTTGTACTGGGAAAGTCATGCCCGGTGAACTTTTGTATTGGGAAACTCATGCCCGGTGAACTTTTGTATTGGGAAAGTCATGCCCGGTGAACATTTGTACTGGGAAAGTCATGCCCGGTCAACTTTTGTATTGGGAAAGTCATGCCCGGTGATCTTTTGTACTGGGAAAGTCATGCCCGGTGAACTTTTGTATTGGGAAAGTCATGCCCGGTGATCTTTTGTACTGGGAAAGTCATGCCCGGTGAACTTTTGTATTGGGAAAGTCATGCCCGGTGAACTTTTGTATGGGAAAAGTCATGCCCGGTGAACTTTTGTATTGGGAAAGTCATGCCCGGTGAACTTTTGTATTGGGAAAGTCATGCCCGGTGATCTTTTGTATTGGGAAAGTCATGCCCGGTGAACTTTTGTATTGGGAAAGTCATGCCCGGTGAACTTTTGTTCTGGGAAAGTCATGCCCGGTCAACTTTTGTATTGGGAAAGTCATGCCCGGTGAACTTTTGTATGGGAAAAGTCATGCCCGGTGAACTTTTGTATTGGGAAAGTCATGCCCGGTGAACTTTTGTACTGGGAAAGTCATGCCCGGTGAACTTTTGTATTGGGAAAAGTCATGCCCGGTGAACTTTTGTATGGGAAAAGTCATGCCCGGTGAACTTTTATATTGGGAATGTCATGCCCGGTCAACTTTTGTATTGGGAAAGTCATGCCCGGTGATCTTTTGTACTGGGAAAGTCATGCCCGGTGAACTTTTGTATTAGGGAAGTCATGCCCGGTGATCTTTTGTATTGGGAAAGTCATGCCCGGTGAACTTTTGTATGGGAAAAGCCATGCCCGGTGAACTTTTGTATTGGGAAAGTCATGCCCGGTCAACTTTTGTATTAGGAAAGTCATGCCCGGTGATCTTTTGTACTGGGAAAGTCATGCCCGGTGAACTTTTGTATTGGGAAAGTCATGCCCGGTGATCTTTTGTATGGGAAAAGTCATGCCCGGTGAACTTTTATATTGGGAATGTCATGCCCGGTCAACTTTTGTATTGGGAAAGTCATGCCCGGTGATCTTTTGTACTGGGAAAGTCGTGCCCGGTGAACTTTTGTATTAGGAAAGTCATGCCCGGTGATCTTTTGTATTGGGAAAGTCATGCCCGGTGAACTTTTGTAAGGGAAAAGCCATGCCCGGTGAACTTTTGTATTGGGAAAGTCATGCCCGGTCAACTTTTGTATTGGGAAAGTCATGCCCGGTGATCTTTTGTACTGGGAAAGTCATGCCCGGTGAACTTTTGTATTGGGAAAGTCATGCCCGGTGATCTTTTGTACTGGGAAAGTCATGCCCGGTGAACTTTTGTATTGGGAAAGTCATGCCCGGTGAACATTTGTATGGGAAAAGTCATGCCCGGTGAACTTTTGTATGGGAAAAGTCATGCCCGGTGAACTTTTGTATTGGGAAAGTCATGACCGGTGAACATTTGTATGGGAAAAGTCATGCCCGGTGAACTTTTGTATTGGGAAAGTCATGCCCGGTGAACTTTTGTATTGGGAAAGTCATGCCCTTGTATTGGGAAAGTCATGCCCGGTGAACTTTTGTATTGGGAAAGTCATGCCCGGTGAACTTTTGTATTGGGAAAGTCATGCCCGGTCAACTTTTGTATTGGGAAAGTCATGCCCGGTGATCTTTTGTACTAGGAAAGTCATGCCCGGTCAACTTTTGTATTGGGAAAGTCATGCCCGGTCAACTTTTGTATTGGGAAAGTAATGCCCGGTCAACTTTTGTATTGGGAAAGTCATGCCCGGTGAACTTTTGTATTGGGAAAGTCATGCCCGGTCAACTTTTGTATTGGGAAAGTCATGCCCGGTGATCTTTTGTACTGGGAAAGTCATGCCCGGTGATCTTTTGTACTGGGAAAGTCATGCCCGGTCAACTTTTGTATTGGGAAAGTCATGCCCGGTGAACTTTTGTATGGGAAAAGTCATGCCCGGTCAACTTTTGTATTGGGAAAGTCATGCCCGGTGATCTTTTGTACTGGGAAAGTCATGCCCGGTCAACTTTTGTATTGGGAAAGTCATGCCCGGTGAACTTTTGTATGGGAAAAGTAATGCCCGGTCAACTTTTGTATTGGGAAAGTCATGCCCGGTGAACTTTTGTATTGGGAAAGTCATGCCCGGTCAACTTTTGTATTGGGAAAGTCTTGCCCGGTGATCTTTTGTACTGGGAAAGTCATGCCCGGTGAACTTTTGTATTGGGAAAGTCATGCCCGGTGAACTTTTGTATTGGGAAAGTCATGCCCGGTGAACTTTTGTATTGGGAAAGTCATGCCCGGTGATCTTTTGTACTGGGAAAGTCATGCCCGGTGAACTTTTGTACTGGGAAAGTCATGCCCGGTGAACTTTTGTATTGGGAAAGTCATGCCCGGTGAACTTTTGTATTGGGAAAGTCATGCCCGGTGAACTTTTGTATTGGGAAAGTCATGCCCGGTGAACTTTTGTATTGGGAAAGTCATGCCCGGTCAACTTTTGTATTGGGAAAGTCATGCCCGGTGAACTTTTGTATTGGGAAAGTCATGCCCGGTGAACTTTTGTATTGGGAAAGTCATGCCCGGTGAACTTTTGTATTGGGAAAGTCATGCCCGGTGATCTTTTGTACTGGGAAAGTCATGCCCGGTGAACTTTTGTATTGGGAAAGTCATGCCCGGTGATCTTTTGTACTGGGAAAGTCATGCCCGGTCAACTTTTGTATTGGGAAAGTCATGCCCGGTGAACTTTTGTATTGGGAAAGTCATACCCGGTGAACTTTTGTACTGGGAAAGTCATGCCCGGTGAACTTTTGTATTGGGAAAGTCATGCCCGGTGAACTTTTGTATTGGGAAAGTCATGCCCTTGTATTGGGAAAGTCATGCCCGGTGAACTTTTGTATTGGGAAAGTCATGCCCGGTGAACTTTTGTATTGGGAAAGTCATGCCCGGTCAACTTTTGTATTGGGAAAGTCATGCCCGGTGATCTTTTGTACTGGGAAAGCCATGCCCGGTCAACTTTTGTATTGGGAAAGTCATGCCCGGTCAACTTTTGTATTGGGAAAGTAATGCCCGGTCAACTTTTGTATTGGGAAAGTCATGCCCGGTGAACTTTTGTATTGGGAAAGTCATGCCCGGTCAACTTATGTATTGGGAAAGTCATGCCCGGTGATCTTTTGTACTGGGAAAGTCATGCCCGGTGATCTTTTGTACTGGGAAAGTCATGCCCGGTCAACTTTTGTATTGGGAAAGTCATGCCCGGTGAACTTTTGTATGGGAAAAGTCATGCCCGGTCAACTTTTGTATTGGGAAAGTCATGCCCGGTGATCTTTTGTACTGGGAAAGTCATGCCCGGTCAACTTTTGTATTGGGAAAGTCATGCCCGGTGAACTTTTGTATGGGAAAAGTAATTCCCGGTCAACTTTTGTATTGGGAAAGTCATGCCCGGTGAACTTTTGTATTGGGAAAGTCATGCCCGGTCAACTTTTGTATTGGGAAAGTCATGCCCGGTGATCTTTTGTACTGGGAAAGTCATGCCCGGTGAACTTTTGTATTGGGAAAGTCATGCCCGGTGAACTTTTGTATTGGGAAAGTCATGCCCGGTGAACTTTTGTATTGGGAAAGTCATGCCCGGTGATCTTTTGTACTGGGAAAGTCATGCCCGGTGAACTTTTGTACTGGGAAAGTCATGCCCGGTGAACTTTTGTATTGGGAAAGTCATGCCCGGTGAACTTTTGTATTGGGAAAGTCATGCCCGGTGAACTTTTGTATTGGGAAAGTCATGCCCGGTGAACTTTTGTATTGGGAAAATCATGCCCGGTCAACTTTTGTATTTGGAAAGTCATGCCCGGTGAACTTTTGTATTGGGAAAGTCATGCCCGGTGAACTTTTGTATTGGGAAAGTCATGCCCGGTGAACTTTTGTATTGGGAAAGTCATGCCCGGTGATCTTTTGTACTGGGAAAGTCATGCCCGGTGAACTTTTGTATTGGGAAAGTCATGCCCGGTGATCTTTTGTACTGGGAAAGTCATGCCCGGTCAACTTTTGTATTGGGAAAGTCATGCCCGGTGAACTTTTGTATTGGGGAAGTCATGCCCGGTGAACTTTTGTACTGGGAAAGTCATGCCCGGTGAACTTTTGTATTGGGAAAGTCATGCCCGGTGAACTTTTGTATTGGGAAAGTCATGCCCGGTGAACATTTGTACTGGGAAAGTCATGCCCGGTCAACTTTTGTATTGGGAAAGTCATGCCCGGTGATCTTTTGTACTGGGAAAGTCATGCCCGGTGAACTTTTGTATTGGGAAAGTCATGCCCGGTGAACTTTTGTATTGGGAAAGTCATGCCCGGTGAACTTTTGTACTGGGAAAGTCATGCCCGGTGAACTTTTGTATTGGGAAAGTCATGCCCGGTGAACTTTTGTATTGGGAAAGTCATGCCCGGTGAACATTTGTACTGGGAAAGTCATGCCCGGTCAACTTTTGTATTGGGAAAGTCATGCCCGGTGATCTTTTGTACTTGGAAAGTCATGCCCGGTGAATTTTGTATTGGGAAAGTCATGCCCGGTGATCTTTTGTACTGGGAAAGTCATGCCCGGTGAACTTTTGTATTGGGAAAGTCATGCCCGGTGAACTTTTGTATGGGAAAAGTCATGCCCGGTGAACTTTTGTATTGGGAAAGTCATGCCCGGTGAACTTTTGTATTGGGAAAGTCATGCCCGGTGATCTTTTGTATTGGGAAAGTCATGCCCGGTGAACTTTTGTATTGGGAAAGTTATGCCCGGTGAACTTTTGTACTGGGAAAGTCATGCCCGGTCAACTTTTGTATTGGGAAAGTCATGCCCTGTGAACTTTTGTATGGGAAAAGTCATGCCCGGTGAACTTTTGTATTGGGAAAGTCATGCCCGGTGAACTTTTGTACTGGGAAAGTCATGCCCGGTGAACTTTTGTATTGGGAAAAGTCATGCCCGGTGAACTTTTGTATGGGAAAAGTCATGCCCGGTGAACTTTTGTATTGGGAATGTCATGCCCGGTCAACTTTTGTATTTGGAAAGTCATGCCCGGTGATCTTTTGTACTGGGAAAGTCATGCCCGGTGAACTTTTGTATTAGGAAAGTCATGCCCGGTGATCTTTTGTATTGGGAAAGTCATGCCCGGTGAACTTTTGTATGGGAAAAGCCATGCCCGTTGAACTTTTGTATTGGGAAAGTCATGCCCGGTCAACTTTTGTATTGGGAAAGTCATGCCCGGTGATCTTTTGTACTGGGAAAGTCATGCCCGGTGATCTTTTGTACTGGGAAAGTCATGCCCGGTGAACTTTTGTATTGGGAAAGTCATGCCCGGTGAACATTTGTATGGGAAAAGTCATGCCCGGTGAACTTTTGTATGGGAAAAGTCATGCCCGGTGAACTTTTGTATTGGGAAAGTCATGCCCGGTGAACATTTGTATGGGAAAAGTCATGCCCGGTGAACCTTTGTATTGGGAAAGTCATGCCCGGTGAACTTTTGTATTGGGAAAGTCATGCCCGGTGAACTTTTGTATTGGGAAAGTAATGCCCTTGTATTGGGAAAGTCATGCCCGGTGAACTTTTGTATTGGGAAAGTCATGCCCGGTGAACTTTTGTATTGGGAAAGTCATGCCCGGTCAACTTTTGTATTGGGAAAGTCATGCCCGGTGATCTTTTGTACGGGGAAGTCATGCCCGGTCAACTTTTGTATTGGGAAAGTCATGCCCGGTGAACTTTTGTATGGGAAAAGTCATGCCCGGTCAACTTTTGTATTGGGAAAGTCATGCCCGGTGATCTTTTGTACTGGGAAAGTCATGCCCGGTCAACTTTTGTATTGGGAAAGTCATGCCCGGTGAACTTTTGTATTGGGAAAAGTCATGCCCGGTGAACTTTTGTATGGGAAAAGTCATGCCCGGTGAACTTTTGTATTGGGAATGTCATGCCCGGTCAACTTTTGTATTGGGAAAGTCATGCCCGGTGATCTTTTGTACTGGGAAAGTCATGCCCGGTGAACTTTTGTATTAGGAAAGTCATGCCCGGTGATCTTTTGTATTGGGAAACTCATGCCCGGTGAACTTTTGTATGGGAAAAGCCATGCCCGTTGAACTTTTGTATTGGGAAAGTCATGCCCGGTCAACTTTTGTATTGGGAAAGTCATGCCCGGTGATCTTTTGTATTGGGAAAGTCATGCCCGGTGATCTTTTGTACTGGGAAAGTCATGCCCGGTGAACTTTTGTATTGGGAAAGTCATGCCCGGTGAACATTTGTATGGGAAAAGTCATGCCCGGTGAACTTTTGTATGGGAAAAGTCATGCCCGGTGAACTTTTGTATTGGGAAAGTCATGCCCGGTGAACATTTGTATGGGAAAAGTCATGCCCGGTGAACTTTTGTATTGGGAAAGTCATGCCCGGTGAACTTTTGTATTGGGAAAGTCATGCCCGGTGAACTTTTGTATTGGGAAAGTCATGCCCGGTGAACTTTTGTATTGGGAAAGTCATGCCCGGTGAACTTTTGTATTGGGAAAGTCATGCCCGGTCAACTTTTGTATTGGGAAAGTCATGCCCGGTGATCTTTTGTACGGGGAAAGTCATGCCCGGTCAACTTTTGTATTGGGAAAGTCATGCCCGGTGAACTTTTGTATGGGAAAAGTCATGCCCGGTCAACTTTTGTATTGGGAAAGTCATGCCCGGTGATCTTTTGTACTGGGAAAGTCATGCCCGGTCAACTTTTGTATTGGGAAAGTCATGCCCGGTGAACTTTTGTATGGGAAAAGTAATGCCCGGTCAACTTTTGTATTGGGAAAGTCATGCCCGGTGAACTTTTGTATTGGGAAAGTCATGCCCGGTCAACTTTTGTATTGGGAAAGTCATGCCCGGTGATCTTTTGTACTGGGAAAGTCATGCCCGGTGAACTTTTGTATTGGGAAAGTCATGCCCGGTGAACTTTTGTATGGGAAAAGTCATGCCCGGTGAACTTTTGTATTGGGAAATTCATGCCCGGTGATCTTTTGTACTGGGAAAGTCATGCCCGGTGAACTTTTGCACTGGGAAAGTCATGCCCGGTGAACTTTTGTATTGGGAAAGTCATGCCCGGTGAACTTTTGTATTGGGAAAGTCATGCCCGGTGAACTTTTTATTGGGAAAGTCATGCCCGGTGAACTTTTGTATTGGGAAAGTCATGCCCGGTCAACTTTTGTATTGGGAAAGTCATGCCCGGTGAACTTTTGTATTGGGAAAGTCATGCCCGGTGAACTTTTGTATTGGGAAAGTCATGCCCGGTGAACTTTTGTATTGGGAAAGTCATGCCCGGTGATCTTTTGTACTGGGAAAGTCATGCCCGGTGAACTTTTGTATTGGGAAAGTCATGCCCGGTGATCTTTTGTACTGGGAAAGTCATGCCCGGTCAACTTTTGTATTGGGAAAGTCATGCCCGGTGAACTTTTGTATTGGGAAAGTCATGCCCGGTGAACTTTTGTACTGGGAAAGTCATGCCCGGTGAACTTCTGTATTGGGAAAGTCATGCCCGGTGAACTTTTGTATTGGGAAAGTCATGCCCGGTGAACATTTGTACTGGGAAAGTCATGCCCGGTCAACTTTTGTATTGGGAAAGTCATGCCCGGTGATCTTTTGTACTGGGAAAGTCATGCCCGGTGAACTTTTTTATTGGGAAAGTCATGCCCGGTGATCTTTTGTACTGGGAAAGTCATGCCCGGTGAACTTTTGTATTGGGAAAGTCATACCCGGTGAACTTTTGTATTGGGAAAGTCATGCCCGGTGAACATTTGTACTGGGAAAGTCATGCCCGGTCAACTTTTGTATTGGGAAAGTCATGCCCGGTGATCTTTTGTACTGGGAAAGTCATGCCCGGCGAACTTTTGTATTGGGAAAGTCATGCCCGGTGATCTTTTGTACTGGGAAAGTCATGCCCGGTGAACTTTTGTATTGGGAAAGTCATGCCCGGTGAACTTTTGTATGGGAAAAGTCATGCCCGGTGAACTTTTGTATTGGGAAAGTCATGCCCGGTCAACTTTTGTATGGGAAAAGTCATGCCCGGTGAACTTTTGTATTGGGAAAGTCATGCCCGGTGATCTTTTGTACTGGGAAAGTCATGCCCGGTGATCTTTTGTACTGGGAAAGTAATGCCCGGTGAACTTTTGTATGGGAAAAGTCATGCCCGGTGAACTTTTGTATGGGAAAAGTCATGCCCGGTGAACTTTTGTATGGGAAAATTCATGCCCGGTGAACTTTTGTATTGGGAAAGTCATGCCCGGTGATCTTTTGTACTGGGAAAGTCATTCCCGGTGAACTTTTGTATTGGGAAAGTCATGCCCGGTGAACTTTTGTATTGGGAAAGTCATGCCCGGTGAACTTTTGTATTGGGAAAGTCATGCCCGGTGAACTTTTGTATTGGGAAAGTCATGCCCGGTCAACTTTTGTATTGGGAAAGTCATGCCCGGTGATCTTTTGTATTGGGAAAGTCATGCCCGGTGAACTTTTGTATTGGGAAAGTCATGCCCGGTGAACTTTTGTATTGGGAAAGTCATGCCCGGTGAACTTTTGGATGGGAAAAGTCATGCCCGGTGAACTTTTGTATTGGGAAAGTCATGCCCGGTGAACTTTTGTATTGAGAAAGTCATGCCCGGTGAACTTTTGTATTGGGAAAGTCATGCCCGGTGAACTTTTGTATTGGGAAAGTCATGCCCGGTGAACTTTTGTACTGGGAAAGTCATGCCCGGTCAACTTTTGTATTGGGAAAGTCATGCCCGGTGATCTTTTGTATTGGGAAAGTCATGCCCTGTGAACTTTTGTATTGGAAAAGTCATGCCCGGTGAACTTTTGTATTGGGAAAGTCATGCCCGGTGAACTTTTGTATTGGGAAAGTCATGCCCGGTGATCTTTTGTACTGGGAAAGTCATGCCCGGTGAACTTTTGTATGGGAAAAGTCATGCCCGGTGAACTTTTGTATTGGGAAAGTCATTCCCGGTGAACTTTTGTATTGGGAAAGTCATGCCCGGTGAACTTATGTATTGGGAAAGTCATGCCCGGTGAACTTTTGTATTGGGAAAGTAATGCCGGGTGAACTTTTGTATGGGAAAAGTCATGCCCGGTCAACTTTTGTATTGGGAAAGTCATGCCCGGTCAACTTTTGTACTGGGAAAGTCATGCCCGGTGAACTTTTGTATTGGGAAAGTCATGCCCTGTGAACTTTTGTATTGGGAAAATCATGCCCGGTGAACTTTTGTATTGGGAAAGTCATGCCCGGTCAACTTTTGTATTGGGAAAGTCATGCCCGGTGATCTTTTGTACTGGGAAAGTCATGCCCGGTGAACTTTTGTATTGGGAAAGTCATGCCCGGTGAACTTTTGTATTGGGAAAGTCATGCCCGGTGGACATTTGTACTGGGAAAGTCATGCCCGGTCAACTTTTGTATTGGGAAAGTCATGCCCGGTGATCTTTTGTACTGGGAAAGTCATGCCCGGTGAACTTTTGTATTGGGAAAGTCATGCCCGGTGAACTTTTGTATTGGGAAAGTCATGCCCGGTGAACTTTTGTATTGGGAAAGTCATGCCCGGTGAACTTTTGTATTGGGAAAGTCATGCCCGGTGAACTTTTGTACTGGGAAAGTCATGCCCGGTCAACTTTTGTATTGGGAAAGTCATGCCCGGTGATCTTTTGTACTGGGAAAGTCATGCCCGGTGTACTTTTGTATTGGGAAAGTCATGCCCGGTGAACTTATGTATTGGGAAAGTCATGCCCGGTCAATTTTTGTATTGGGAAAGTCATGCCCGGTGAACTTTTGTATTGGGAAAGTCATGCCCGGTGAACTTTTGTATTGGGAAAGTCATGCCCGGTGAACTTTTGTATTGGGAAAGTCATGCCCGGTGAACTTTTGTATGGGAAAGTCATGCCCGGTGAACTTTTGTATTGGGAAAGTCATGCCCGGTGAACTTTTGTATTGGGAAAGTCATGCCCGTTGAACTTTTTTATGGGAAAAGTCATGCCCGGTGAACTTTTGTATTGGGGAAGTCATGCCCGGTGATCTTTTGTACTGGGAAAGTCATGCCCGGTGAACTTTTGTATGGGAAAAGTCATGCCCGGTGATCTTTTGTACTGGGAAAGTCATGCCCGGTCAACTTTTGTATGGGAAAAGTCATGCCCGGTGATCTTTTGTATTGGGAAAGTCATGCCCGGTGAACTTTTGTACTGGGAAATTCATGCCCGGTGAACTTTTGTATTGGGAAAGTCATGCCCGGTGAACTTTTGTACTGGGAAAGTCATGCCCGGTGAACTTTTGTACTGGGAAAGTCATGCCCGGTGAACTTTTGTATGGGAAAAGTCATGCCCGGTGATCTTTTGTACTGGGAAAGTCATGCCCGGTCAACTTTTGTATTGGGAAAGTCATGCCCGGTGAACTTTTGTATGGGAAAAGTCATGCCCGGTGAACTTTTGTATGGGAAAAGTCATGCCCGGTCAACTTTTGTATTGGGAAAGTCATGCCCGGTGAACTTTTGTATGGGAAAAGTCATGCCCGGTGAACTTTTGTATTAGGAAAGTCATGCCCGGTCAACTTTTGTACTGGGAAAGTCATGCCCGGTGATCTTTTGTACTGGGAAAGTCATGCCCGGTGAACTTTTGTATGGGAAAAGTCATGCCCGGTGAACTTTTGTATGGGAAAGTCATGCCCGGTGAACTTTTGTATTGGGAAAGTCATGCCCGGTGAACTTTTGTATTGGGAAAGTCATGCCCGGTGAACTTTTGTATTGGGAAAGTCATGCCCGGTGAACATTTGTACTGGGAAAGTCATGCCCGGTCAACTTTTGTATTGGGAAAGTCATGCCCGGTGATCTTTTGTACTGGGAAAGTCATGCCCGGTGAACTTTTGTATTGGGAAAGTCATGCCCGGTGAACTTTTGTATTGGGAAAGTCATGCCCGGTGATCTTTTGTACTGGGAAAGTCATGTCCGGTGAACTTTTGTATGGGAAAAGTCATGCCCGGTGAACTTTTGTATTGGGAAAGTCATGCCCGGTGATCTTTTGTATTGGGAAAGTCATGCCCGGTGAACTTTTGTACTGGGAAAATCATGCCCGGTGAACTTTTGTATTGGGAAAGTCATGCCCGGTCAACTTTTGTATTAGGAAAGTCATGCCCGGTGAACTTTTGTACTGGGAAAGTCATGCCCGGTGAACTTTTGTACTGGGAAAGTCATGCCCGGTGAACTTTTGTATGGGAAAAGTCATGCCCGGTGATCTTTTGTACTGGGAAAGTCATGCCCGGTCAACTTTTGTATTGGGAAAGTCATGCCCGGTGAACTTTTGTATGGGAAAAGTCATGCCCGGTGAACTTTTGTATGGGAAAAGTCATGCCCGGTGAACTTTTGTATTGGGAAAGTCATGCCCGGTGAACTTTGGTACTGGGAAAGTCATGCCCGGTGAACTTTTGTATTGGGAAAGTCATGCCCGGTCAACTTTTGTACTGGGAAAGTCATGCCCGGTGATCTTTTGTACTGGGAAAGTCATGCCCGGTGAACTTTTGTATGGGAAAAGTCATGCCCGGTGAACTTTTGTATGGGAAAGTCATGCCCGGTGAACTTTTGTATTGGGAAAGTCATGCCCGGTGAACTTTTGTATTGGGAAAGTCATGCCCGGTGAACTTTTGTATTGGGAAAGTCATGCCCGGTGAACTTTTGTATTGGGAAAGTCATGCCCGGTGAACATTTGTACTGGGAAAGTCATGCCCGGTCAACTTTTGTATTGGGAAAGTCATGCCCGTTGATCTTTTGTACTGGGAAAGTCATGCCCGGTGAACTTTTGTATTGGGAAAGTCATGCCCGGTGAACTTTTGTATTGGGAAAGTCATGCCCGGTGAACTTTTGTATTGGGAAAGTCATGCCCGGTGAACTTTTGTATGGGAAAAGTCATGGCCGGTGAACTTTTGTATGGGAAAAGTCATGCCCGGTGAACATTTGTACTGGGAAAGTCATGCCCGGTCAACTTTTGTATTGGGAAAGTCATGCCCGGTGATCTTTTGTACTGGGAAAGTCATGCCCGGTGAACTTTGGTATTGGGAAAGTCATGCCCGGTGAACTTTTGTATTGGGAAAGTCATGCC
The DNA here is from genome assembly GCF_047663935.1 of Musca autumnalis. Lineage (NCBI taxonomy): Eukaryota > Metazoa > Arthropoda > Insecta > Diptera > Muscidae > Musca > Musca autumnalis. Next base: position 26,801 of record NW_027411807.1, read on the forward strand.
CGGTGATCTTTTGTACTGGGAAAGTCATGCCCGGTCAACTTTTGTATTGGGAAAGTCATGCCCGGTGATCTTTTGTATTGGGAAAGTCATGCCAGGTGAACTTTTGTGTTGGGAACGTCATGCCCGGTGAACTTTTGTACTGGGAAAGTCATGCCCGGTGAACTTTTGTATTGGGAAAGTCATGCCCGGTGAACTTTTGTACTGGGAAAGTCATGCCCGGTGAACTTTTGTATTGGGAAAGTCATGCCCGGTGAACTTTTGTATTGGGAAAGTCATGCCCGGTGAACTTTTGTACTGGGAAAGTCATGCCCGGTGAACTTTTGTATTGGGAAAGTCATGCCCGGTGAACTTTTGTATTGGGAAAGTCATGCCCGGTGAACTTTGGTACTGGGAAAGTCATGCCCGGTGAACTTTTGTATTGGGAAAGCCATGCCCGGTGATCTTTTGTACTGGGAAAGTCATGCCCGGTGAACTTTTGTATTGGGAAAGTCATGCCCGGTGATCTTTTGTACTGGGAAAGTCATGCCCGGTGAACTTTTGTATTGGGAAAGTCATGCCCGGTGAACTTTTGTACTGGGAAAGTCATGCCCGGTGATCTTTTGTATTGGGAAAGTCATGCCCGGTGAACTTTTGTATTGGGAAAGTCATGCCCGGTGAACTTTTGTATTGGGAAAGTCATGCCAGGTGAACTTTTGTGTTGGGAAAGTCATGCCCGGTGAACTTTTGTATTGGGAAAGTCATGCCCGGTGAACTTTTGTATTGGGAAAGTCATGCCCGGTGAACATTTGTACTGGGAAAGTCATGCCCGGTCAACTTTTGAATTGGGAAAGTCATGCCCGGTGATCTTTTGTACTGGGAAAGTCATGCCCGGTGAACTTTTGTATTGGGAAAGTCATGCCCGGTGAACTTTTGTATTGGGAAAGTCATGCCCGGTGATCTTTTGTACTGGAAAAGTCATGCCCGGTGAACTTTTGTATGGGAAAAGTCATGCCCGGTGAACTTTTGTATTGGGAAAGTCATGCCCGGTGAACTTTTGTATTGGGAAAGTCATGCCCGGTGAACTTTTGTATTGGGAAAGTCATGCCCGGTGAACTTTTTTATGGGAAAAGTCATGCCCGGTGAACTTTTGTATGGGAAAAGTCATGCCCGGTGAACTTTTGTATTGGGAAAGTCATGCCCGGTCAACTTTTGTATTTTGAAAGTCATGCCCGGTGATCTTTTGTACTGGGAAAGTCAAGCCCGGTCAACTTTTGTATTGGGAAAGTCATGCCCGGTGATCTTTTGTATTGGGAAAGTCATGCCAGGTGAACTTTTGTGTTGGGAACGTCATGCCCGGTGAACTTTTGTACTGGGAAAGTCATGCCCGGTGAACTTTTGTATTGGGAAAGTCATGCCCGGTGAACTTTTGTATTGGGAAAGTCATGCCCGGTGAACTTTTGTATTGGGAAAGTCATGCCCGGTGAACTTTTGTACTGGGAAAGTCATGCCCGGTGAACTTTTGTATTGGGAAAGTCATGCCCGGTGAACTTTTGTATTGGGAAAGTCATGCCCGGTGAACTTTTGTACTGGGAAAGTCATGCCCGGTGAACTTTTGTATTGGGAAAGCCATGCCCGGTGATCTTTTGTACTGGGAAAGTCATGCCCGGTGAACTTTTGTATTGGGAAAGTCATGCCCGGTGATCTTTTGTACTGGGAAAGTCATGCCCGGTGAACTTTTGTATTGGGAAAGTCATGCCCGGTGAACTTTTGTACTGGGAAAGTCATGCCCGGTGATCTTTTGTATTGGGAAAGTCATGCCCGGTGAACTTTTGTATTGGGAAAGTCATGCCCGGTGAACTTTTGTATTGGGAAAGTCATGCCCGGTGAACTTTTGTATTGGGAAAGTCATGCCCGGTGATCTTTTGTACTGGGAAAGCCATGCCCGGTGAACTTTTGTATTGGGAAAGTCATGCCCGGTGAACTTTTGTACTGGGAAAGTCATGCCCGGTGAACTTTTGTATTGGGAAAGCCATGCCCGGTGATCTTTTGTACTGGGAAAGTCATGCCCGGTGAACTTTTGTATTGGGAAAGTCATGCCCGGTGATCTTTTGTACTGGGAAAGTCATGCCCGGTGAACTTTTGTATTGGGAAAGTCATGCCCGGTGAACTTTTGTACTGGGAAAGTCATGCCCGGTGATCTTTTGTATTGGGAAAGTCATGCCCGGTGAACTTTTGTATTGGGAAAGTCATGCCCGGTGAACTTTTGTATTGGGAAAGTCATGCCCGGTGAACTTTTGTATTGGGAAAGTCATGCCCGGTGATCTTTTGTACTGGGAAAGCCATGCCCGGTGAGCTTTTGTATGGGAAAAGTCATGCCCGGTGATCTTTTGTATTGGGAAAGTCATGCCCGGTGAACTTTTGTATTGGGAAAGTCATGCCCGGTGAACTTTTGTATTGGGAAAGTCATGCCCGGTGAACTTTTGTATTGGGAATGTCATGCCCGGTGAACTTTTGTATTGGGAAAGTCATGCCCGGTGAACTTTTGAATTGGGAAAGTCATGCCCGGTGAACTTTTGTATTGGAAAGTCATGCCCGGTGAACTTTTGTATGGGAGAGTCATGCCCGGTGAACTTTTGTACTGGGAAAGTCATGCCCGGTGAACTTTTGTATTGGGAAAGTCATGCCCGGTGAACTTTTGTATGGGAAAAGTCATGCCCGGTCAACTTTTGTATTGGGAAAGTCATGCCCGGTGATCTTTGGTACTGGGAAAGTCATGCCCGGTCAACTTTTGTATTGGGAAAGTCATGCCCGGTGAACTTTTGTATGGGAAAAGTCATGCCCGGTGAACTTTTGTATGGGAAAAGTCATGCCCGGTGAACTTTTGTATTGGGAAAGTCATGCCCGGTCAACTTTTGTATTGGGAAAGTCATGCCCGGTCAACTTTTGTATGGGAAAAGTCATGCCCGGTGAACTTTTGTACTGGGAAAGTCATGCCCGGTGAACTTTTGTACTGGGAAAGTCATGCCCGGTGAACTTTTGTATTGGGAAAGTCATGCCCGGTGAACTTTTGTATTGGGAAAGTCATGCCCGGTGAACTTTTGTATTGGGAAAGTCATGCCCGGTGAACTTTTGTATTGGGAAAGTCATGCCCGGTGAACTTTTGTATTGGGAAAGTCATGCCCGGTCAACTTTTGTATGGGAAAAGTCATGCCCGGTGAACTTTTGTATTGGGAAACTCATGCCCGGTGAACTTTTGTATTGGGAAAGTCATGCCCGGTGATCTTTTGTACTGGGAAAGTCATGCCCGGTGAACTTTTGTATTGGGAAAGTCATGCCCGGTGAACTTTTGTATTGGGAAAGTCATGCCCGGTGATCTTTTGTACTGGGAAAGTCATGCCCGGTGAACTTTTGTATTGGGAAAGTCATGCCCGGTGAACTTTTGTATTGGGAAAGTCATGCCCGGTGAACTTTTGTATTGGGAAAGTCATGCCCGGTCAACTTTTGTATTGGGAAAGTCATGCCCGGTGAACTTTTGTATTGGGAAAGTCATGCCCGGTGAACTTTTGTATGGGAAAAGTCATGCCCGGTGAACTTTTGTATGGGAAAAGTCATGCCCGGAGAACTTTTGTGTTGGGAAAGTCATGCCCGGTCAACTTTTGTATTGGGAAAGTCATGCCCGGTGATCTTTTGTACTGGGAAAGTCATGCCCGGTGAACTTTTGTATTAGGAAAGTCATGCCCGGTGATCTTTTGTATTGGGAAAGTCATGCCCGGTCAACTTTTGTATTGGGAAAATCATGCCCGGTGATCTTTTGTACTGGGAAAGTCATGCCCGGTGAACTTTTGTTTTGGGAAAGTCATGCCCGGTGAACTTTTGTGCTGGGAAAGTCATGCCCGGTGGTCTTTTGTATTGGGAAAGTCATGCCCGGTCAACTTTTGTATTGGGAAAGTCATGCCCGGTGAACTTTTGTATTGGGAAAGTCATGCCCGGTGAACTTTTGTATTGGAAAAGTCATGCCCGGTGAACTTTTGTATTGGGAAAGTCATGCCCGGTCAACTTTTGTATTGGGAAAGTCATGCCCGGTGAACTTTTGTATTGGAAAAGTCATGCCCGGTGAACTTTTGTATTGGGAAAGTCATGCCCGGTGAACTTTTGTATGGGAAAAGTCATGCCCGGTGAACTTTTGTATGGGAAAGTCATGCCCGGTGAACTTTTGTATTGGGAAAGTCATGCCCGGTCAACTTTTGTATTGGGAAAGTCATGCCCGGTGATCTTTTGTACTGGGAAAGTCATGCCCGGTGAACTTTTGTATTGGGAAAGCCATGCCCGGTGAACTTTTGTATGGGAAAGTCATGCCCGGTGAACTTTTGTATTGGGAAAGTCATGCCCGGTCAACTTTTGTATTGGGAAAGTCATGCCCGGTGAACTTTGGTACTGGGAAAGTCATGCCCGGTGAACTTTTGTATTGGGAAAGCCATGCCCGGTGATCTTTTGTACTGGGAAAGTCATGCCCGGTGAACTTTTGTATTGGGAAAGTCATGCCCGGTGATCTTTTGTACTGGGAAAGTCATGCCCGGTGAACTTTTGTATTGGGAAAGTCATGCCCGGTGAACTTTTGTACTGGGAAAGTCATGCCCGGTGATCTTTTGTATTGGGAAAGTCATGCCCGGTGAACTTTTGTATTGGGAAAGTCATGCCCGGTGAACTTTTGTATTGGGAAAGTCATGCCAGGTGAACTTTTGTGTTGGGAAAGTCATGCCCGGTGAACTTTTGTATTGGGAAAGTCATGCCCGGTGAACTTTTGTATTGGGAAAGTCATGCCCGGTGAACATTTGTACTGGAAAGTCATGCCCGGTCAACTTTTGAATTGGGAAAGTCATGCCCGGTGATCTTTTCTACTGGGAAAGTCATGCCCGGTGAACTTTTGTATTGGGAAAGTCATGCCCGGTGAACTTTTGTATTGGGAAAGTCATGCCCGGTGATCTTTTGTACTGGAAAAGTCATGCCCGGTGAACTTTTGTATGGGAAAAGTCATGCCCGGTGAACTTTTGTATTGGGAAAGTCATGCCCGGTGAACTTTTGTATTGGGAAAGTCATGCCCGGTGAACTTTTGTATTGGGAAAGTCATGCCCGGTGAACTTTTTATGGGAAAAGTCATGCCCGGTGAACTTTTGTATGGGAAAAGTCATGCCCGGTGAACTTTTGTATTGGGAAAGTCATGCCCGGTCAACTTTTGTATTTTGAAAGTCATGCCCGGTGATCTTTTGTACTGGGAAAGTCAAGCCCGGTCAACTTTTGTATTGGGAAAGTCATGCCCGGTGATCTTTTGTATTGGGAAAGTCATGCCAGGTGAACTTTTGTGTTGGGAACGTCATGCCCGGTGAACTTTTGTACTGGGAAAGTCATGCCCGGTGAACTTTTGTATTGGGAAAGTCATGCCCGGTGAACTTTTGTATTGGGAAAGTCATGCCCGGTGAACTTTTGTATTGGGAAAGTCATGCCCGGTGAACTTTTGTACTGGGAAAGTCATGCCCGGTGAACTTTTGTATTGGGAAAGTTATGCCCGGTGAACTTTTGTATTGGGAAAGTCATGCCCGGTGAACTTTTGTACTGGGAAAGTCATGCCCGGTGAACTTTTGTATTGGGAAAGCCATGCCCGGTGATCTTTTGTACTGGGAAAGTCATGCCCGGTGAACTTTTGTATTGGGAAAGTCATGCCCGGTGATCTTTTGTACTGGGAAAGTCATGCCCGGTGAACTTTTGTATTGGGAAAGTCATGCCCGGTGAACTTTTGTACTGGGAAAGTCATGCCCGGTGATCTTTTGTATTGGGAAAGTCATGCCCGGTGAACTTTTGTATTGGGAAAGTCATGCCCGGTGAACTTTTGTATTGGGAAAGTCATGCCCGGTGAACTTTTGTATTGGGAAAGTCATGCCCGGTGATCTTTTGTACTGGGAAAGTCATGCCCGGTGAACTTTTGTATGGGAAAAGTCATGCCCGGTGATCTTTTGTATTGGGAAAGTCATGCCCGGTGAACTTTTGTATTGGGAAAGTCATGCCCGGTGAACTTTTGTATTGGGAAAGTCATGCCCGGTGAACTTTTGTATTGGGAATGTCATGCCCGGTGAACTTTTGTATTGGGAAAGTCATGCCCGGTGAACTTTTGAATTGGGAAAGTCATGCCCGGTGAACTTTTGTATTGGAAAGTCATGCCCGGTGAACTTTTGTATGGGAGAGTCATGCCCGGTGAACTTTTGTACTGGGAAAGTCATGCCCGGTGAACTTTTGTATTGGGAAAGTCATGCCCGGTGAACTTTTGTATGGGAAAAGTCATGCCCGGTCAACTTTTGTATTGGGAAAGTCATGCCCGGTGATCTTTGGTACTGGGAAAGTCATGCCCGGTCAACTTTTGTATTGGGAAAGTCATGCCCGGTGAACTTTTGTATGGGAAAAGTCATGCCCGGTGAACTTTTGTATGGGAAAAGTCATGCCCGGTGAACTTTTGTATTGGGAAAGTCATGCCCGGTCAACTTTTGTATTGGGAAAGTCATGCCCGGTCAACTTTTGTATGGGAAAAGTCATGCCCGGTGAACTTTTGTACTGGGAAAGTCATGCCCGGTGAACTTTTGTACTGGGAAAGTCATGCCCGGTGAACTTTTGTATTGGGAAAGTCATGCCCGGTGAACTTTTGTATTGGGAAAGTCATGCCCGGTGAACTTTTGTATTGGGAAAGTCATGCCCGGTGAACTTTTGTATTGGGAAAGTCATGCCCGGTGAACTTTTGTATTGGGAAAGTCATGCCCGGTCAACTTTTGTATGGGAAAAGTCATGCCCGGTGAACTTTTGTATTGGGAAACTCATGCCCGGTGAACTTTTGTATTGGGAAAGTCATGCCCGGTGATCTTTTGTACTGGGAAAGTCATGCCCGGTGAACTTTTGTATTGGGAAAGTCATGCCCGGTGAACTTTTGTATTGGGAAAGTCATGCCCGGTGATCTTTTGTACTGGGAAAGTCATGCCCGGTGAACTTTTGTATTGGGAAAGTCATGCCCGGTGAACTTTTGTATTGGGAAAGTCATGCCCGGTGAACTTTTGTATTGGGAAAGTCATGCCCGGTCAACTTTTGTATTGGGAAAGTCATGCCCGGTGAACTTTTGTATTGGGAAAGTCATGCCCGGTGAACTTTTGTATGGGAAAAGTCATGCCCGGTGAACTTTTGTATGGGAAAAGTCATGCCCGGAGAACTTTTGTGTTGGGAAAGTCATGCCCGGTCAACTTTTGTATTGGGAAAGTCATGCCCGGTGATCTTTTGTACTGGGAAAGTCATGCCCGGTGAACTTTTGTATTAGGAAAGTCATGCCCGGTGATCTTTTGTATTGGGAAAGTCATGCCCGGTCAACTTTTGTATTGGGAAAATCATGCCCGGTGATCTTTTGTACTGGGAAAGTCATGCCCGGTGAACTTTTGTTTTGGGAAAGTCATGCCCGGTGAACTTTTGTGCTGGGAAAGTCATGCCCGGTGGTCTTTTGTATTGGGAAAGTCATGCCCGGTCAACTTTTGTATTGGGAAAGTCATGCCCGGTGAACTTTTGTATTGGGAAAGTCATGCCCGGTGAACTTTTGTATTGGAAAAGTCATGCCCGGTGAACTTTTGTATTGGGAAAGTCATGCCCGGTCAACTTTTGTATTGGGAAAGTCATGCCCGGTGAACTTTTGTATTGGGAAAGTCATGCCCGGTGAACTTTTGTATGGGAAAAGTCATGCCCGGTGAACTTTTGTATGGGAAAGTCATGCCCGGTGAACTTTTGTATTGGGAAAGTCATGCCCGGTCAACTTTTGTATTGGGAAAGTCATGCCCGGTGATCTTTTGTACTGGGAAAGTCATGCCCGGTGAACTTTTGTATTAGGAAAATCATGCCCGGTGATCTTTTGTATTGGGAAAGTCATCCCCGGTGAACTTTTGTATGGGAAAAGTCATGCCCGGTGAACTTTTGTATTGGGAAAGTCATGCCCGGTCAACTTTTGTATTGGGAAAGTCATGCCCTGTGATCTTTTGTACTGGGAAAGTCATGCCCGGTGAACTTTTGTATTGGGAAAGTCATGCCCTGTGATCTTTTGTACTGGGAAAGTCATGCCCGGTGAACTTTTGTATTGGGAAAGTCATGCCCGGTGAGCTTTTGTACTGAGAAAGTCATGCCCGGTGATCTTTTGTATTGGGAAGTCATGCCCGGTCAACTTTTGTATTGGGAAAGTCATGCCCGGTGAACTTTTGTATTGGGAAAGTCATGCCCGGTGATCTTTTGTACTGGGAAAGTCATGCCCGGTGAACTTTTGTTTTGGGAAAGTCATGCCCGGTGAACTTTTGTGCTGGGAAAGTCATGCCCGGTGATCTTTTGTATTGGGAAAGTCATGCCCGGTCAACTTTTGTATTGGGAAAGTCATGCCCGGTGAACTTTTGTATTGGGAAAGTCATGCCCGGTGAACTTTTGTATTGGGAAAGTCATGCCCGGTGAACTTTTGTATTGGGAAAGTCATGCCCGGTGAACTTTTGTATTGGAAAGTCATGCCCGGTGAACTTTTGTATGGGAAAGTCATGCCCGGTGAACTTTTGTACTGGGAAAGTCATGCCCGGTGATCTTTTGTATTGGGAAAGTCATGCCCGGTGAACTTTTGTATGGGAAAAGTCATGCCCGGTCAACTTTTGTATTGGGAAAGTCATGCCCGGTGATCTTTGGTACTGGGAAAGTCATGCCCGGTCAACTTTTGTATTGGGAAAGTCATGCCCGGTGAACTTTTGTATGGGAAAAGTCATGCCCGGTGAACTTTTGTATGGGAAAAGTCATGCCCGGTGAACTTTTGTATTGGGAAAGTCATGCCCGGTCAACTTTTGTATTGGGAAAGTCATGCCCGGTCAACTTTTGTATGGGAAAAGTCATGCCCGGTGAACTTTTGTACTGGGAAAGTCATGCCCGGTGAACTTTTGTACTGGGAAAGTCATGCCCGGTGAACTTTTGTATTGGGAAAGTCATGCCCGGTGAACTTTTGTATTGGGAAAGTCATGCCCGGTGAACTTTTGTATTGGGAAAGTCATGCCCGGTGAACTTTTGTATTGGGAAAGTCATGCCCGGTGAACTTTTGTATTGGGAAAGTCATGCCCGGTCAACTTTTGTATGGGAAAAGTCATGCCCGGTGAACTTTTGTATTGGGAAACTCATGCCCGGTGAACTTTTGTATTGGGAAAGTCATGCCCGGTGATCTTTTGTACTGGGAAAGTCATGCCCGGTGAACTTTTGTATTGGGAAAGTCATGCCCGGTGAACTTTTGTATTGGGAAAGTCATGCCCGGTGAACTTTTGTACTGGGAAAGTCATGCCCGGTGAACTTTTGTATTGGGAAAGTCATGCCCGATGAACTTTTGTATTGGGAAAGTCATGCCCGGTGAACTTTTGTATTGGGAAAGTCATGCCCGGTCAACTTTTGTATTGGGAAAGTCATGCCCGGTGAACTTTTGTATTGGGAAAGTCATGCCCGGTGAACTTTTGTATGGGAAAAGTCATGCCCGGTGAACTTTTGTATGGGAAAAGTCATGCCCGGAGAACTTTTGTGTTGGGAAAGTCATGCCCGGTCAACTTTTGTATTGGGAAAGTCATGCCCGGTGATCTTTTGTACTGGGAAATTCATGCCCGGTGAACTTTTGTATTAGGAAAGTCATGCCCGGTGATCTTATGTATTGGGAAAGTCATGCCCGGTCAACTTTTGTATTGGGAAAATCATGCCCGGTGATCTTTTGTACTGGGAAAGTCATGCCCGGTGAACTTTTGTTTTGGGAAAGTCATGCCCGGTGAACTTTTGTGCTGGGAAAGTCATGCCCGGTGATCTTTTGTATTGGGAAAGTCATGCCCGGTCAACTTTTGTATTGGGAAAGTCATGCCCGGTGAACTTTTGTATTGGGAAAGTCATGCCCGGTGAACTTTTGTATTGGGAAAGTCATGCCCGGTGATCTTTTGTACTGGGAAAGTCATGCCCGGTGAACTTTTGTATTGGGAAAGTCATGCCCGGTGATCTTTTGTACTGGGAAAGTCATGCCCGGTGAACTTTTGTATGGGAAAAGTCATGCCCGGTGATCTTTTGTATTGGGAAAGTCATGCCCGGTGAACTTTTGTATTGGAAAAGTCATGCCCGGTGAACTTTTGTATTGGTAAAGTCATGCCCGGTGAACTTTTGTATTGGGAAAGTCATGCCCGCTGAACTTTTGTATTGGGAAAGTCATGCCCGGTGAACTTTTGTATTGGGAAAGTCATGCCCGTTGAACTTTTGTACTGGGAAAGTCATGCCCGGTGAACTTTTGTATTGGGAAAGTCATGCCCGGTGAACTTTTGTATGGGAAAAGTCATGCCCGGTCAACTTTTGTATTAGGAAAGTCATGCCCGGTGATCTTTGGTACTGGGAAAGTCATGCCCGGTCAACTTTTGTATTGGGAAAGTCATGCCCGGTGAACTTTTGTATGGGAAAAGTCATGCCCGGTGAACTTTTGTATTGGGAAAGTCATGCCCGGTCAAATTTTGTATTGGGAAAGTCATGCCCGGTGAACTTTTGTATGGGAAAAGTCATGCCCGGTGAACTTTTGTATTGGGAAAGTCATGCCCGGTGAACTTTTGTATTGGGAAAGTCATGCCCGGTGATCTTTTGTACTGGGAAAGTCATGCCCGGTGAACTTTTGTATTGGGAAAGTCATGCCCGGTGAACTTTTGTATTGGGAAAGTCATGCCCGGTGAACTTTTGTATGGGAAAAGTCATGCCCGGTGAACTTTTGTATGGGAAAAGTCATGCCCGGTGAACTTTTGTATTGGGAAAGTCATGCCCGGTCAACTTTTGTATTGGGAAAGTCATGCCCGGTGATCTTTTGTACTGGGAAAGTCATGCCCGGTGAACTTTTGTATTGGGAAAGTCATGCCCGGTGAACTTTTGTATTGGGAAAGTCATGCCCGGTGAACTTTTGTACTGGGAAAGTCATGCCCGGTGAACTTTTGTATTAGGAAAGTCATGCCCGGTGAACTTTTGTATTGGGAAAGTCATGCCCGGTGAACTTTTGTATTGGGAAAGTCATGCCCGGTCAACTTTTGTATTGGGAAAGTCATGCCCGGTGAACTTTTGTATTGGGAAAGTCATGCCCGGTGAACTTTTGTATGGGAAAAGTCATGCCCGGTGAACTTTTGTATGGGAAAAGTCATGCCCGGTTAACTTTTGTATTGGGAAAGTCATGTCCGGTCAACTTTTGTATTGGGAAAGTCATGCCCGGTGATCTTTTGTACTGGGAAAGTCATGCCCGGTGAACTTTTGTATTAGGAAAGTCATGCCCGGTGATCTTTTGTATTGGGAAAGTCATGCCTGGTGAACTTTTGTATGGGAAAAGTCATGCCCGGTGAACTTTTGTATTGGGAAAGTCATGCCCGGTGATCTTTTGTACTGGGAAAGTCATGCCCGGTGAACTTTTGTATTGGGAAAGTCATGCCCGGTGATCTTTTGTACTGGGAAAGTCATGCCCGGTGAAGTTTTGTATTGGGAAAGTCATGCCCGGCGAACTTTTGTACTGGGAAAGTCATGCCCGGTGATCTTTTGTATTGGGAAAGTCATGCCCGGTCAACTTTTGTATTGGGAAAGTCATGCCCGGTGAACTTTTGTATTGGGAAAGTCATGCCCGGTGAACTTTTGTATTGGGAAAGTCATTCCCGGTGAACTTTTGTATTGGGAAAGTCATGCCCGGTCAACTTTTGTATTGGGAAAGTCATGCCCGCTGAACTTTTGTATTGGGAAAGTCATGCCCGGTGAACTTTTGTATGGGAAAAGTCATGCCCGGTGAACTTTTGTATGGGAAAAGTCATGCCCGGTGAACTTTTGTATTGGGAAAGTCATGCCCGGTGAACTTTTGTATCGGGAAAGTCATGCCCGGTGATCTTTTGTACTAGGAAAGTCATGCCCGGTGAACTTTTGTATTAGGAAAGTCATGCCCGGTGATCTTTTTCTATTGGGATAGCCATGCCCGGTCAACTTTTGTATTGTTAAAGTCATGCCCGGTGAACTTTTGTATTGGGAAAGTCATGCCCGGTGAACTTTTGTACTGGGAAAGTCATGCCCGGTCAACTTTTGTACTGGAAAGTCATGCCCGGTGAACTTTTGTATTGGGAAAGTCATGCCCGGTCAACTTTTGTATTGGGAAAGTCATGCCCGGTGAACTTTTGTATGGGAAAAGTCATGCCCGGTGAACTTTTGTATTGGGAAAGTCATGCCCGGTCAACTTTTGTATTGGGAAAGTCATGCCCGGTCAACTTTTGTATGGGAAAAGTCATGCCCGGTGAACTTTTGTATTGGGAAAGTCATGCCCGGTGAACTTTTGTATTGGGAAAGTCATGCCCGGTCAACTTTTGTATTGGGAAAGTCATGCCCGGTCAACTTTGTATGGGAAAAGTCATGCCCGGTGAACTTTTGTATTGGGAAAGTCATGCCCGGTGAACTTTTGTATTGGGAAAGTCATGCCCGGTGATCTTTTGTACTGGGAAAGTCATGCCCGGTGAACTTTTGTATTGGGAATGTCATGCCCGGTCAACTTTTGCATTGGGAAAGTCATGCCCGGTGATCTTTTGTACTGGGAAAGTCATTCCCGGTGAACTTTTGTATTGGGAAAGTCATGCCCGGTGTACTTTTGTATTGGGAAAGTCATGCCCGGTCAACTTTTGTATTGGGAAAGTCAGGCCCGGTGATATTTTGTACTGGGAAAGTCATGCCCGGTGAACTTTTGTATTGGGAAAGTCATGCCCGGTCAACTTTTGTATTGGGAAAGTCATGCTCGGTCAACTTTTGTATTGGGAAAGTTATGCCCGGTGATCTTTTGTACTGGGAAAGTCATGCCCGGTGAACTTTTGTATGGGAAAAGTCATGCCCGGTGATCTTTGTACTGGGAAAGTCATGCCCGGTCAACTTTTGTATGGGAAAAGTCATGCCCGGTCAACTTTTGTATTGGGAAAGTCATGCCCGGTGAACTTTTGTATGGGAAAAGTCATGCCCGGTGAACTCTTGTATTGGGAAAGTCATGCCCGGTGATCTTTTGTATTGGGAAAGTCATGCCCGGTCAACTTTTGTATTGGGAAAGTCATGCCCGGTGAACTTTTGTATTGGGAAAGTCATGCCCGGTGATCTTTTGTACTGGGAAAGTCATGCCCGGTGAACTTTTGTATTGGGAAAGTCATGCCCGGTGAACTTTTGTATGGGAAAAGTCATGCCCGGTCAACTTTTGTATTAGGAAAGTCATGCCCGGTGATCTTTGGTACTGGGAAAGTCATGCCCGGTCAACTTTTGTATTGGGAAAGTCATGCCCGGTGAACTTTTGTATGGGAAAAGTCATGCCCGGTGAACTTTTGTATTGGGAAAGTCATGCCCGGTCAAATTTTGTATTGGGAAAGTCATGCCCGGTGAACTTTTGTATGGGAAAAGTCATGCCCGGTGAACTTTTGTATTGGGAAAGTCATGCCCGGTGAACTTTTGTATTGGGAAAGTCATGCCCGGTGATCTTTTGTACTGGGAAAGTCATGCCCGGTGAACTTTTGTATTGGGAAAGTCATGCCCGGTGAACTTTTGTATTGGGAAAGTCATGCCCGGTGAACTTTTGTATGGGAAAAGTCATGCCCGGTGAACTTTTGTATGGGAAAGTCATGCCCGGTGAACTTTTGTATTGGGAAAGTCATGCCCGGTCAACTTTTGTATTGGGAAAGTCATGCCCGGTGATCTTTTGTACTGGGAAAGTCATGCCCGGTGAACTTTTGTATTGGGAAAGTCATGCCCGGTGAACTTTTGTATTGGGAAAGTCATGCCCGGTGAACTTTTGTACTGGGAAAGTCATGCCCGGTGAACTTTTGTATTAGGAAAGTCATGCCCGGTGAACTTTTGTATTGGGAAAGTCATGCCCGGTGAACTTTTGTATTGGGAAAGTCATGCCCGGTCAACTTTTGTATTGGGAAAGTCATGCCCGGTGAACTTTTGTATTGGGAAAGTCATGCCCGGTGAACTTTTGTATGGGAAAAGTCATGCCCGGTGAACTTTTGTATGGGAAAAGTCATGCCCGGTTAACTTTTGTATTGGGAAAGTCATGTCCGGTCAACTTTTGTATTGGGAAAGTCATGCCCGGTGATCTTTTGTACTGGGAAAGTCATGCCCGGTGAACTTTTGTATTAGGAAAGTCATGCCCGGTGATCTTTTGTATTGGGAAAGTCATGCCTGGTGAACTTTTGTATGGGAAAAGTCATGCCCGGTGAACTTTTGTATTGGGAAAGTCATGCCCGGTGATCTTTTGTACTGGGAAAGTCATGCCCGGTGAACTTTTGTATTGGGAAAGTCATGCCCGGTGATCTTTTGTACTGGGAAAGTCATGCCCGGTGAAGTTTTGTATTGGGAAAGTCATGCCGGCGAACTTTTGTACTGGGAAAGTCATGCCCGGTGATCTTTTGTATTGGGAAAGTCATGCCCGGTCAACTTTTGTATTGGGAAAGTCATGCCCGGTGAACTTTTGTATTGGGAAAGTCATGCCCGGTGAACTTTTGTATTGGGAAAGTCATTCCCGGTGAACTTTTGTATTGGGAAAGTCATGCCCGGTCAACTTTTGTATTGGGAAAGTCATGCCCGCTGAACTTTTGTATTGGGAAAGTCATGCCCGGTGAACTTTTGTATGGGAAAAGTCATGCCCGGTGAACTTTTGTATGGGAAAAGTCATGCCCGGTGAACTTTTGTATTGGGAAAGTCATGCCCGGTGAACTTTTGTATCGGGAAAGTCATGCCCGGTGATCTTTTGTACTAGGAAAGTCATGCCCGGTGAACTTTTGTATTAGGAAAGTCATGCCCGGTGATCTTTTCTATTGGGATAGCCATGCCCGGTCAACTTTTGTATTGTTAAAGTCATGCCCGGTGAACTTTTGTATTGGGAAAGTCATGCCCGGTGAACTTTTGTACTGGGAAAGTCATGCCCGGTCAACTTTTGTACTGGGAAAGTCATGCCCGGTGAACTTTTGTATTGGGAAAGTCATGCCCGGTCAACTTTTGTATTGGGAAAGTCATGCCCGGTGAACTTTTGTATGGGAAAAGTCATGCCCGGTGAACTTTTGTATTGGGAAAGTCATGCCCGGTCAACTTTTGTATTGGGAAAGTCATGCCCGGTCAACTTTTGTATGGGAAAAGTCATGCCCGGTGAACTTTTGTATTGGGAAAGTCATGCCCGGTGAACTTTTGTATTGGGAAAGTCATGCCCGGTCAACTTTTGTATTGGGAAAGTCATGCCCGGTCAACTTTTGTATGGGAAAAGTCATGCCCGGTGAACTTTTGTATTGGGAAAGTCATGCCCGGTGAACTTTTGTATTGGGAAAGTCATGCCCGGTGATCTTTTGTACTGGGAAAGTCATGCCCGGTGAACTTTTGTATTGGGAAAGTCATGCCCGGTCAACTTTTGTATTGGGAAAGTCATGCCCGGTGATCTTTTGTACTGGGAAAGTCATTCCCGGTGAACTTTTGTATTGGGAAAGTCATGCCCGGTGAACTTTTGTATTGGGAAAGTCATGCCCGGTCAACTTTTGTATTGGGAAAGTCAGGCCCGGTGATATTTTGTACTGGGAAAGTCATGCCCGGTGAACTTTTGTATTGGGAAAGTCATGCCCGGTCAACTTTTGTATTGGGAAAGTCATGCTCGGTCAACTTTTGTATTGGGAAAGTTATGCCCGGTGATCTTTTGTACTGGGAAAGTCATGCCCGGTGAACTTTTGTATGGGAAAAGTCATGCCCGGTGATCTTTTGTACTGGGAAAGTCATGCCCGGTCAACTTTTGTATGGGAAAAGTCATGCCCGGTCAACTTTTGTATTGGGAAAGTCATGCCCGGTGAACTTTTGTATGGGAAAAGTCATGCCCGGTGAACTCTTGTATTGGGAAAGTCATGCCCGGTGATCTTTTGTATTGGGAAAGTCATGCCCGGTCAACTTTTGTATTGGGAAAGTCATGCCCGGTGAACTTTTGTATTGGGAAAGTCATGCCCGGTGATCTTTTGTACTGGGAAAGTCATGCCCGGTGAACTTTTGTATTGGGAAAGTCATGCCCGGTGAACTTTTGTATTGGGAAAGTCATGCCCGGTGAACTTTTGTACTGGGAAAGTCATGCCCGGTGATCTTTTGTACTGGGAAAGTCATGCCCGGTGAACTTTTGTATTGGGAAAGTCATGCCCGGTGATCTTTTGTACTGGGAAAGTCATGCCCGGTGAACTTTTGTACTGGGAAAGTCATGCCCGGTGAACTTTTGTATTGGGAAAGTCATGCCCGGTGAACTTTTGTATTGGGAAAGTCATGCCCGGTGAACTTTTGTATTGGGAAAGTCATGCCCGGTGAACTTTTGTATTGGGAAAGTCATGCCCGGTGAACTTTTGTATTGGAAAGTCATGCCCGGTGAACTTTTGTATTGGGAAAGTCATGCCCGGTGATCTTTTGTACTGGGAAAGTCATGCCAGGTGAACTTTTGTACTGGGAAAGTCATGCCAGGTGAACTTTTGTACTGGGAAAGTCATGCCCGGTGAACTTTTGTATTGGGAAAGTCATGCCCGGTGATCTTTTGTACTGGGAAAGTCATGCCCGGTGAACTTTTGTACTGGGAAAGACATGCCCGGTGAACTTTTGTATTGGGAAAGTCACGCCCGGTGAACTTTTGTATTGGAAAGTCATGCCCGGTGAACTTTTGTATTGGGAAAGTCATGCCCGGTGAACTTTTGTATTGGGAAAGTCATGCCCGGTGAACTTTTGTATGGGAAAAGTCATGCCCGGTGAACTTTTGTACTGGGAAAGTCATGCCCGGTGATCTTTTGTACTGGGAAAGTCATGCCCGGTGAACTTTTGTATTGGGAAAGTCATGCCCGGTGATCTTTTGTACTGGGAAAGTCATGCCCGGTGAACTTTTGTACTGGGAAAGTCATGCCCGGTGAACTTTTGTATTGGGAAAGTCATGCCCGGTGAACTTTTGTATTGGGAAAGTCATGCCCGGTGAACTTTTGTATTGGGAAAGTCATGCCCGGTGAACTTTTGTATTGGGAAAGTCATGCCCGGTGAACTTTTGTATTGGGAAAGTCATTCCCGGTGAACTTTTGTATTGGGAAAGTCATGCCCGGTGATCTTTTGTACTGGGAAAGTCATGCCAGGTGAACTTTTGTACTGGGAAAGTCATGCCAGGTGAACTTTTTTACTGGGAAAGTCATGCCCGGTGAACTTTTGTATTGGGAAAGTCATGCCCGGTGATCTTTTGTACTGGGAAAGTCATGCCCGGTGAACTTTTGTACTGGGAAAGTCATGCCCGGTGAACTTTTGTATTGGGAAAGTCATGCCCGGTGAACTTTTGTATTGGGAAAGTCATGCCCGGTGAACTTTTGTATTGGGAAAGTCATGCCCGGTGAACTTTTGTATTGGGAAAGTCATGCCCGGTGAACTTTTGTATGGGAAAAGTCATGCCCGGTGAACTTTTGTATTGGGAAAGTCATGCCCGGTCAACTTTTGTATGGGAAAAGTCATGCCCGGTGAACATTTTTTTATGGGAAAAGTCATGCCCGGTCAACTTTTGTATTGGGAAAGTCATGCCCGGTGAAATTTGTATGGGAAAAGTCATACCCGGTGATCTTTTGTACTGGGAAAGTCATGCCCGGTCAACTTTTGTATGGGAAAAGTCATGCCCGGTGAACATTTTTTTATGGGAAAAGTCATGCCCGGTCAACTTTTGTATTGGGAAAGTCATGCCCGGTGAAATTTGTATGGGAAAAGTCATGCCCGGTGAACTTTTGTATTGGGAAAGTCATGCCCGGTGATCTTTTGTACTGGAAAGTCATGCCCGGTGAACTTTTGTACTGGGAAAGTCATGCCCGGTGAACTTTTGTATTGGGAAAGTCATGCCCGGTGAACTTTTGTATTGGGAAAGTCATGCCCGGTCAACTTTTGTATTGGGAAAGTCATGCCCGGTGAACTTTTGTACTGGGAAAGTCATGCCCGGTGATCTTTTGTACTGGGAAAGTCATGCCCGGTGAACTTTTGTATTGGGAAAGTCATGCCCGGTGATCTTTTGTACTGGGAAAGTCATGCCCGGTGAACTTTTGTACTGGGAAAGTCATGCCCGGTGAACTTTTGTATTGGGAAAGTCATGCCCGGTGAACTTTTGTATTGGGAAAGTCATGCCCGGTGAACTTTTGTATTGGGAAAGTCATGCCCGGTGAACTTTTGTATTGGGAAAGTCATGCCCGGTGAACTTTTGTATTGGGAAAGTCATGCCCGGTGAACTTTTGTATTGGGAAAGTCATGCCCGGTGATCTTTTGTACTGGGAAAGTCATGCCAGGTGAACTTTTGTACTGGGAAAGTCATGCCAGGTGAACTTTTGTACTGGGAAAGTCATGCCCGGTGAACTTTTGTATTGGGAAAGTCATGCCCGGTGATCTTTTGTACTGGGAAAGTCATGCCCGGTGAACTTTTGTACTGGGAAAGTCATGCCCGGTGAACTTTTGTATTGGGAAAGTCATGCCCGGTGAACTTTTGTATTGGGAAAGTCATGCCCGGTGAACTTTTGTATTGGGAAAGTCATGCCCGGTGAACTTTTGTATTGGGAAAGTCATGCCCGGTGAACTTTTGTATGGGAAAAGTCATGCCCGGTGAACTTTTGTATTGGGAAAGTCATGCCCGGTCAACTTTTGTATGGGAAAAGTCATGCCCGGTGAACATTTTTTTATGGGAAAAGTCATGCCCGGTCAACTTTTGTATTGGGAAAGTCATGCCCGGTGAAATTTGTATGGGAAAAGTCATACCCGGTGATCTTTTGTACTGGGAAAGTCATGCCCGGTCAACTTTTGTATGGGAAAAGTCATGCCCGGTGAACTTTTGTATTGGGAAAGTCATGCCCGGTGAACTTTTGTATTGGGAAAGTCATGCCTGGTGAAGTTTTGTACTGGGAAAGTCATGCCCGGTGAACTTTTGTACTGGGAAAGTCATGCCCGGTCAACTTTTGTATGGGAAAAGTCATGCCCGGTGAACTTTTGTATTGGGAAAGTCATGCCCGGTGAACTTTTGTATGGGAAAAGTCATGCCCGGTGAACTTTTGTATTGGGAAAAGTCATGCCCGGTGATCTTTTGTACTGGGAAAGTCATGCCCGGTGAACTTTTGTATGGGAAAAGTCATGCCCGGTGAACTTTTGTATGGGAAAAGTCATGCCCGGTGAACTTTTGTATTGGAAAAGTCATGCCCGGTGAACTTTTGTACTGGGAAAGTCATGCCCGGTCAACTTTTGTATTGGGAAAGTCATGCCCGGTGATCTTTTGTACTGGGAAAGTCATGCCCGGTGAACTTTTGTATTGGGAAAGTCATGCCCGGTGAACTTTTGTATTGGGAAAGTCATGCCCGGTGATCTTTTGTACTGGGAAAGTCATGCCAGGTGAACTTTTGTACTGGGAAAGTCATGCCAGGTGAACTTTTGTACTGGGAAAGTCATGCCCGGTGAACTTTTGTATTGGGAAAGTCATGCCCGGTGATCTTTTGTACTGGGAAAGTCATGCCCGGTGAACTTTTGTACTGGGAAAGTCATGCCCGGTGAACTTTTGTATTGGGAAAGTCATGCCCGGTGAACTTTTGTATTGGGAAAGTCATGCCCGGTGAACTTTTGTATTGGGAAAGTCATGCCCGGTGAACTTTTGTATTGGGAAAGTCATGCCCGGTGAACTTTTGTATGGGAAAAGTCATGTTGGGAAAGTCATGCCCGGTGAACTTTTGTATGGGAAAAGTCATGCCCGGTGAACTTTTGTATTGGGAAAGTCATGCCCGGTCAACTTTTGTATGGGAAAAGTCATGCCCGGTGAACTTTTTTTTATGGGAAAAGTCATGCCCGGTCAACTTTTGTATTGGGAAAGTCATGCCCGGTGAAATTTGTATGGGAAAAGTCATACCCGGTGATCTTTTGTACTGGGAAAGTCATGCCCGGTCAAACTTTTGTATGGGAAAAGTCATGCCCGGTGAACTTTTGTATTGGGAAAGTCATGCCCGGTGAACTTTTGTATTGGGAAAGTCATGCCTGGTGAAGTTTTGTACTGGGAAAGTCATGCCCGGTGAACTTTTGTACTGGGAAAGTCATGCCCGGTCAACTTTTGTATGGGAAAAGTCATGCCCGGTGAACTTTTGTATTGGGAAAGTTATGCCCGGTGAACTTTTGTATGGGAAAAGTCATGCCCGGTGAACTTTTGTATTGGGAAAAGTCATGCCCGGTGATCTTTTGTACTGGGAAAGTCATGCCCGGTGAAGCCATGCCCGGTGAACTTTTGTATTGGGAAAAGTCATGCCCGGTGATCTTTTGTACTGGGAAAGTCATGCCCGGTGACTTTTGTATGGGAAAAGTCATGCCCGGTGAACTTTTGTATGGGAAAAGTCATGCCCGGTGAACTTTTGTATTGGAAAAGTCATGCCCGGTGAACTTTTGTACTGGGAAAGTCATGCCCGGTCAACTTTTGTATTGGGAAAGTCATGCCCGGTGATCTTTTGTACTGGGAAAGTCATGCCCGGTGAACTTTTGTATTGGGAAAGTCATGCCCGGTGAACTTTTGTATTGGGAAAGTCATGCCCGGTGATCTTTTGTACTGGGAAAGTCATGCCCAGGTGAACTTTTGTACTGGGAAAGTCATGCCAGGTGAACTTTTGTACTGGGAAAGTCATGCCCGGTGAACTTTTGTATTGGGAAAGTCATGCCCGGTGATCTTTTGTACTGGGAAAGTCATGCCCGGTGAACTTTTGTACTGGGAAAGTCATGCCCGGTGAACTTTTGTATGGGAAAAGTCATGCCCGGTGAACTTTTGTATTGGAAAAGTCATGCCCGGTCAACTTTTGTACTGGGAAAGTCATGCCCGGTCAACTTTTGTATTGGGAAGTCATGCCCGGTGAACTTTTGTATGGGAAAAGTCATGCCCGGTGAACATTTGTATGGGAAAAGTCATGCCCGGTGAACTTTTGTATTGGGAAAGTCATGCCCGGTGAACTTTTGTATGGGAAAAGTCATGCCCGGTGATCTTTTGTACTGGGAAAGTCATGCCCGGTGATCTTTTGTATTGGAAAAGTCATGCCCGGTGAACTTTTGTACTGGGAAAGTCATGCCCGGTCAACTTTTTGTATTGGGAAAGTCATGCCCGGTGATCTTTTGTACTGGGAAAGTCATGCCCGGTGAACTTTTGTATTGGGAAAGTCATGCCCGGTGAACTTTTGTATTGGGAAAGTCATGCCCGGTGATCTTTTGTACTGGGAAAGTCATGCCCGGTGAACTTTTGTATTGGGAAAGTCATGCCCGGTGAACTTTTGTATTGGGAAAGTCATGCCCGGTGATCTTTTGTACTGGGAAAGTCATGCCCGGTGAACTTTTGTATTGGGAAAGTCATGCCCGGTGAACTTTTGTATTGGGAAAGTCATGCCCGGTGAACTTTTGTATTGTTAAAGTCATGCCCGGTGAACTTTTGTATTGGGAAAGTCATGCCCGGTGAACTTTTGTATTGGGAAAGTCATGCCCGGTGAACTTTTGTATTGGGAAAGTCATGCCCGGTCAACTTTTGTATGGGAAAAGTCATGCCCGGTGAACTTTTGTATTGGGAAAGTCATGCCCGGTCAACTTTTGTATTGGGAAAGTCATGCCCGGTGAACTTTTGTACTGGGAAAGTCATGCCCGGTGATCTTTTGTATTGGGAAAGTCATGCCCGGTGAACTTTTGTATTGGGAAAGTCATGCCCGGTGAACTTTTGTATTGGGAAAGTCATGCCCGGTGAACTTTTGTATTGGGAAAGTCATGCCCGGTGAACTTTTGTACTGGGAAAGTCATGCCCGGTGAACTTTTGTATTGGGAAAGTCATGCCCGGTGAACTTTTGTACTGGGAAAGTCATGCCCGGTGAACTTTTGTACTGGGAAAGTCAAGCCCGGTGAAATTTTGTATTGGGAAAGTCATGCCCGGTAAACTTTTGTATTGGGAAAGTCATGCCCGGTGAACTTTTGTATTGGGAAAGTCATGCCCGGTCAACTTTTGTATTGGGAAAGTCATGCCCGGTGAACTTTTGTATTGGGAAAGTCATGCCCGGTGATCTTTTGTATTGGGAAAGTCATGCCCGGTCAACTTTTGTATTGGGAAAGTCATGCCCGGTGAACTTTTGTATTGGGAAAGTCATGTCCGGTGATCTTTTGTACCGGGAAAGTCATGCCCGGTGAACTTTTGTATTGGGAAAGTCATGCCCGGTGAACTTTTGTATTGGGAAAGTCATGCCCGGCCAACTTTTGTATTGGGAAAGTCATGCCCGGCGAACTTTTGTATTGGGAAAGTCATGCCCGGTCAACTTTTGTATTGGGAAAGTCATGCCCGGTGAACTTTTGTATTGGGAAAGTCATGCCCGGTGAACTTTTGTATGGGAAAAGTCATGCCCGGTGAACTTTTGTATGGGAAAATCATGCCCGGTGAACTTTTGTATTGGGAAAGTCATGCCCGGTGAACTTTTGTATTGGGAAAGTCATGCCCGGTGACCTTTTGTACTGGGAAAGTCATGCCCGGTGAACTTTTGTATTGGGAAAGTCATGCCCGGTGAACTTTTGTATTGGGAAAGTCATGCCCGGTAAACTTTTGTACTGGGAAAGTCATGCCCGGTGATCTTTTGTATTGGGAAAGTCATGCCCGGTGAACTTTTGTATTGGGAAAGTCATGCCCGGTGAACTTTTGTACTGGGAAAGTCATGCCCGGTGAACTTTTGTATTGGGAAAGTCATGCCCGGTGAACTTTTGTATGGGAAAAGTCATGCCCGGTGAACTTTTGTATGGGAAAAGTCATGCCCGGTGAACTTTAGTATTGGGAAAATCATGCCCGGTCAACTTTTGTATTGGGAAAGTCATGCCCGGTGATCTTTTGTACTGGGAAAGTCATGCCCGGTGAACTTTTGTATTGGGAAAGTCATGCCCGGTGAACTTTTGTATTGGGAAAGTCATGCCCGGTGAACTTTTGTATTGGGAAAGTCATGCCCGGTGAACTTTTGTATTGGGAAAGTCATGCCCGGTGAACTTTTGTATTGGGAAAGTCATGCCCGGTGAACTTTTGTATTGGGAAAGTCATGCCCGGTGAATTTTGTATTGGGAAAGTCATGCCCGGTGAACTTTTGTATTGGGAAAGTCATGCCCGGTGAACTTTTGTACTGGGAAAGTCATGCCCGGTGAACTTTTGTATTGGGAAAGTCATGCCCGGTGAACTTTTGTATTGGGAAAGTCATGCCCGGTCAACTTTTGTATTGGGAAAGTCATGCCCGGTGAACTTTTGTATTGGGAAAGTCATGCCCGGTGAACTTTTGTACTGGGAAAGTCATGCCCGGTGAACTTTTGTACTGGGAAAGTCATGCCCGGTGAACTTTTGTACTGGGAAAGTCATGCCCGGTGAACTTTTGCATTGGGAAAGTCATGCCCGGTCAACTCTTGTATTGGGAAAGTCATGCCCGGTGATCTTTTGTACTGGGAAAGTCATGCCCGGTGAACTTTTGTATTGGGAAAGTCATGCCCGGTCAACTTTTGTATTGGGAAAGTCATGCCCGGTTAAATTTTTTACTGGGAAAGTCATGCCCGGTCAACTTTTGTACTGGGAAAGTCATGCCCGGTGAACTTTTGTATTGGGAAAGTCATGCCCGGTGAACTTTTGTATTGGGAAAGTCATGCCCGGTGAACTTTTGTATTGGGAAAGTCATGCCCGTTGAACTTTTGTATTGGGAAAGTCATGCCCGGTGAACTTTTGTATTGGGAAAGTCATGCCCGGTGAACTTTTGTACTGGGAAAGTCATGCCCTGTGAACTTTTGTATTGGGAAAGTCATGCCCGGTGAACTTTTGTATTGGGAAAGTCATGCCCGGTTAACCTTTGTATTGGGAAAGTCATGCCCGGTGAACTTTTGTATTGGGAAAGTCATGCCCGGTGAACTTTTGTACTGGGAAAGTCATGCCCGGTGAACTTTTGTACTGGGAAAGTCATGCCCGGTGAACTTTTGTACTGGGAAAGTCATGCCCGGTGAACTTTTGTATTGGGAAAGTCATGCCCGGTGAACTTTTGTATTGGGAAAGTCATGCCCTTTGAACTTTTGTATTGGGAAAGTCATGCCCGGTTAACCTTTGTATTGGGAAAGTCATGCCCGGTGAACTTTTGTATTGGGAAAGTCATGCCCGGTGAACTTTTGTACTGGGAAAGTCATGCCCGGTGAACTTTTGTACTGGGAAAGTCATGCCCGGTGAACTTTTGTACTGGGAAAGTCATGCCCGGTGAACTTTTGTATTGGGAAAGTCATGCCCGGTGAACTTTTGTATTGGGAAAGTCATGCCCGGTGAACTTTTGTACTGGGAAAGTCATGCCCGGTGAACTTTTGTACTGGGAAAGTCATGCCCGGTGAACTTTTGTACTGGGAAAGTCATGCCCGGTGAACTTTTGTATTGGGAAAGTCATGCCCGGTGAACTTTTGTATTGGGAAAGTCATGCCCGGTGAACTTTTGTATTGGAAAAGTCATGCCCGGTGAACTTTTGTATTGGGAAAGTCATGCCCGGTGAACTTTTGTATTGGGAAAGTCATGCCCGGTGAACTTTTGTATTGGGAAGGTCATGCCCGGTGAACTTTTGTACTGGGAAAGTCATGCCCGGTGAACTTTTGTATTGGGAAAGTCATGCCCGGTGAACTTTTGTATTGGGAAAGTCATGCCCGGTCAACTTTTGTATTGGGAAAGTCATGCCCGGTGAACTTTTGTATGGGAAAAGTCATGCCCGGTGAACTTTTGTATGGGAAAAGTCATGCCCGGTGAACTTTAGTATTGGGAAAATCATGCCCGGTCAACTTTTGTATTGGGAAAGTCATGCCCGGTGATCTTTTGTACTGGGAAAGTCATGCCCGGTGAACTTTTGTATTGGGAAAGTCATGCCCGGTGAACTTTTGTATTGGGAAAGTCATGCCCGGTGAACTTTTGTATTGGGAAAGTCATGCCCGGTGAACTTTTGTATTGGGAAAGTCATGCCCGGTGAACTTTTGTATTGGGAAAGTCATGCCCGGTGAACTTTTGTATTGGGAAAGTCATGCCCGGTGAATTTTGTATTGGGAAAGTCATGCCCGGTGAACTTTTGTATTGGGAAAGTCATGCCCGGTGAACTTTTGTACTGGGAAAGTCATGCCCGGTGAACTTTTGTATTGGGAAAGTCATGCCCGGTGAACTTTTGTATTGGGAAAGTCATGCCCGGTCAACTTTTGTATTGGGAAAGTCATGCCCGGTGAACTTTTGTATTGGGAAAGTCATGCCCGGTGAACTTTTGTACTGGGAAAGTCATGCCCGGTGAACTTTTGTACTGGGAAAGTCATGCCCGGTGAACTTTTGTACTGGGAAAGTCATGCCCGGTGAACTTTTGCATTGGGAAAGTCATGCCCGGTCAACTCTTGTATTGGGAAAGTCATGCCCGGTGATCTTTTGTACTGGGAAAGTCATGCCCGGTGAACTTTTGTATTGGGAAAGTCATGCCCGGTCAACTTTTGTATTGGGAAAGTCATGCCCGGTTAAATTTTTTACTGGGAAAGTCATGCCCGGTCAACTTTTGTACTGGGAAAGTCATGCCCGGTGAACTTTTGTATTGGGAAAGTCATGCCCGGTGAACTTTTGTATTGGGAAAGTCATGCCCGGTGAACTTTTGTATTGGGAAAGTCATGCCCGTTGAACTTTTGTATTGGGAAAGTCATGCCCGGTGAACTTTTGTATTGGGAAAGTCATGCCCGGTGAACTTTTGTACTGGGAAAGTCATGCCCGGTGAACTTTTGTATTGGGAAAGTCATGCCCGGTGAACTTTTGTATTGGGAAAGTCATGCCCGGTTAACCTTTGTATTGGGAAAGTCATGCCCGGTGAACTTTTGTATTGGGAAAGTCATGCCCGGTGAACTTTTGTACTGGGAAAGTCATGCCCGGTGAACTTTTGTACTGGGAAAGTCATGCCCGGTGAACTTTTGTACTGGGAAAGTCATGCCCGGTGAACTTTTGTATTGGGAAAGTCATGCCCGGTGAACTTTTGTATTGGGAAAGTCATGCCCTTTGAACTTTTGTATTGGGAAAGTCATGCCCGGTTAACCTTTGTATTGGGAAAGTCATGCCCGGTGAACTTTTGTATTGGGAAAGTCATGCCCGGTGAACTTTTGTACTGGGAAAGTCATGCCCGGTGAACTTTTGTACTGGGAAAGTCATGCCCGGTGAACTTTTGTACTGGGAAAGTCATGCCCGGTGAACTTTTGTATTGGGAAAGTCATGCCCGGTGAACTTTTGTATTGGGAAAGTCATGCCCGGTGAACTTTTGTACTGGGAAAGTCATGCCCGGTGAACTTTTGTACTGGGAAAGTCATGCCCGGTGAACTTTTGTACTGGGAAAGTCATGCCCGGTGAACTTTTGTATTGGGAAAGTCATGCCCGGTGAACTTTTGTATTGGGAAAGTCATGCCCGGTGAACTTTTGTATTGGAAAAGTCATGCCCGGTGAACTTTTGTATTGGGAAAGTCATGCCCGGTGAACTTTTGTATTGGGAAAGTCATGCCCGGTGAACTTTTGTATTGGGAAGGTCATGCCCGGTGAACTTTTGTACTGGGAAAGTCATGCCCGGTGAACTTTTGTATTGGGAAAGTCATGCCCGGTGAACTTTTGTATTGGGAAAGTCATGCCCGGTCAACTTTTGTATTGGGAAAGTCATGCCCGGTGAACTTTTGTATTGGGAAAGTCATGCCCGGTGAACTTTTGTACTGGGAAAGTCATGCCCGGTGAACTTTTGTACTGGGAAAGTCATGCCCGGTGAACTTTTGTATTGGGAAAGTCATGCCCGGTGAACTTTTGTACTGGGAAAGTCATGCCCGGTGAACTTTTGTACTGGGAAAGTCATGCCCGGTGAACTTTTGTACTGGGAAAGTCATGCCCGGTGAACTTTTGTATTGGGAAAGTCATGCCCGGTGAACTTTTGTATTGGGAAAGCCATGCCCGGTGAACTTTTGTATTGGAAAAGTCATGCCCGGTGAACTTTTGTATTGGGAAAGTCATGCCCGGTGAACTTGTGTATTGGGAAAGTCATGCCCGGTGAACTTTTGTATTGGGAAATTCATTCCCGGTGAACTTTTGTATTGGGAAAGTCATGCCCGGTGAACTTTTGTATTGGGAAAGTCATGCCCGGTGAACTTTTGTATTGGGAAAGTCATGCCCGGTGAACTTTTGTACTGGGAAAGTCATGCCCGGTGAACTTTTGTATTGGGAAAGTCATGCCCGGTGAACTTTTGTATTGGGAAAGTCATGCCCGGTGAACTTTTGTACTGGGAAAGTCATGCCCGGTGAACTTTTGTACTGGGAAAGTCATGCCCGGTGAACTTTTGTACTGGGAAAGTCATGCCCGGTGAACTTTTGTATTGGGAAAGTCATGCCCGGTGAACTTTTGTATTGGGAAAGTCATGCCCGGTGAACTTTTGTATTGGAAAAGTCATGCCCGGTGAACTTTTGTATTGGGAAAGTCATGCCCGGTGAACTTTTGTATTGGGAAAGTCATGCCCGGTGAACTTTTGTATTGGGAAAGTCATGCCCGGTGATCTTTTGTATTGGGAAAGTCATGCCCGGTGATCTTTTGTATTGGGAAAGTCATGCCCGGTGAACTTTTGTACTGGGAAAGTCATGCCCGGTGAACTTTTGTATTGGGAAAGTCATGCCCGGTGAACTTTTGTATTGGGAAAGTCATGCCCGGTGAACTTTTGTATTGGGAAAGTCATGCCCGGTGAACTTTTGTATTGGGAAAGTCATGCCCGGTGAACTTTTGTACTGGGAAAGTCATGCCCGGTGAACTTTTGTATTGGGAAAGTCATGCCCGGTGAACTTTTGTATGGGAAAAATCATGCCCGGTGATCTTTTGTATGGGAAAATTCATGCCGGTGAACTTTTGTATTGGGAAAGTCATGCCCGGTCAACTTTTGTATTGGGAAAGTCATGCCCGGTGAACTTTTGTATTGTGAAAGTCATGCCCGGTGAACTTTTGTATTGGGAAAGTCATGCCCGGTGAACTTTTGTATTGGGAAAGTCATGCCCGGTGAACTTTTGTACTGGGAAAGTCATGCCCGGTGAACTTTTGTATTGGGAAAGTCATGCCCGGTGAACTTTTGTATTGGGAAAGTCATGCCCGGTCAACTTTTGTATTGGGAAAGTCATGCCCGGTGAACTTTTGTATTGGGAAAGTCATGCCCGGTGAACTTTTGTACTGGGAAAGTCATGCCCGGTGAACTTTTGTACTGGGAAAGTCATGCCCGGTGAACTTTTGTACTGGGAAAGTCATGCCCGGTGAACTTTTGTACTGGGAAAGTCATGCCCGGTGAACTTTTGTATTGGGAAAGTCATGCCCGGTGAACTTTTGTATTGGGAAAGTCATGCCCGGTGAACTTTTGTACTGGGAAAGTCATGCCCGGTGAACTTTTGTACTGGGAAAGTCATGCCCGGTGAACTTTTGTACTGGGAAAGTCATGCCCGGTGAACTTTTGTATTGGGAAAGTCATGCCCGGTGAACTTTTGTATTGGGAAAGTCATGCCCGGTGAACTTTTGTATTGGAAAAGTCATGCCCGGTGAACTTTTGTATTGGGAAAGTCATGCCCGGTGAACTTTTGTATTGGGAAAGTCATGCCCGGTGAACTTTTGTATTGGGAAAGTCATTACCGGTGAACTTTTGTATTGGGAAAGTCATGCCCGGTGAACTTTTGTATTGGGAAAGTCATGCCCGGTGAACTTTTGTATTGGGAAAGTCATACCCGGTGAACTTTTGTATTGGGAAAGTCATGCCCGGTGAACTTTTGTACTGGGAAAGTCATGCCCGGTGAACTTTTGTATTGGGAAAGTCATGCCCGGTGAACTTTTGTATTGGGAAAGTCATGCCCGGTGAACTTTTGTACTGGGAAAGTCATGCCCGGTGAACTTTTGTACTGGGAAAGTCATGCCCGGTGAACTTTTGTATTGGGAAAGTCATGCCCGGTCAACTTTTGTATCGGGAAAGTCATGCCCGGTGAACTTTTGTACTGGGAAAGTCATGCCCGGTGATCTTTTGTATTGGGAAAGTCATGCCCGGTGATCTTTTGTATTGGGAAAGTCATGCCCGGTGAACTTTTGTACTGGGAAAGTCATGCCCGGTGAACTTTTGTATTGGGAAAGTCATGCCCGGTGAACTTTTGTATGGGAAAAATCATGCCCGGTGAACTTTTGTATGGGAAAATTCATGCCCGGTGAACTTTTGTATTGGGAAAGTCATGCCCGGTCAACTTTTGTATTGGGAAAGTCATGCCCGGTGAACTTTTGTATTGGGAAAGTAATGCCCGGTGAACTTTTGTATTGGGAAAGTCATGCCCGGTGAACTTTTGTATTGGGAAAGTCATGCCCGGTCAACTTTTGTATTGGGAAAGTCATGCCCGGTGAACTTTTGTACTGGGAAAGTCATGCCCGGTGATCTTTTGTATTGGGAAAGTCATGCCCGGTCAACTTTTGTATTGGGAAAGTCATGCCCGGTGAACTTTTGTATTGGGAAAGTCATGCCCGGTGAACTTTTGTATTGGAAAAGTCATGCCCGGTGAACTTTTGTACTGGGAAAGTCATGCCCGGTGAACTTTTGTATTGGGAAAGTCATGCCCGGTGATCTTTTGTATTGGGAAAGTCATGCCCGGTGAACTTTTGTACTGGGAAAGTTATGCCCGGTGAACTTTTGTACTGGGAAAGTCATGCCCGGTGAACTTGTGTATTGGGAAAGTCATGCCCGGTGAACTTTTGTATTGGGAAAGTCATGCCCGGTGAACTTTTGTATTGGGAAAGTCATGCCCGGTCAACTTTTGTATTGGGAAAGTCATGCCCGGTGATCTTTTGTACTGGGAAAGTCATGCCCGGTGAACTTTTGTATGGGAAAAGTCATGCCCGGTGAACTTTTGTATTGGGAAAGTCATGCCCGGTGAACTTTTGTATTGGGAAAGTCATGCCCGGTGAACTTTTGTATTGGGAAAGTCATGCCCGGTGATCTTTTGTACTGGGAAAGTCATGCCCGGTGAACTTTTGTATGGGAAAAGTCATGCCCGGTGATCTTTTGTACTGGGAAAGTCATGCCCGGTGAACTTTTGTATGGGAAAAGTCATGCCCGGTGAACTTTTGTATGGGAAAAGTCATGCCCGGTGAACTTTTGTATTGGGAAAGTCATGCCCGGTGATCTTTTGTACTGGGAAAGTCATGCCCGGTGAACTTTTGCACTGGGAAAGTCATGCGCGGTCAACTTTTGTATGGGAAAAGTCATGCCCGGTGAACTTTTGTATTGGGAAAGTCATGCCCGGTGAACTTTTGTATTGGGAAAGTCATGCTCGGTGAACTTTTGTATTGGGAAAGTCATGCCCGGTGAACTTTTGTATTGGGAAAGTCATGCCCGGTGAACTTTTGTATTGGGAAAGTCATGCCCGGTGAACTTTTGTATTGGGAAAGTCATGCCCGGTGATCTTTTGTACTGGGAAAGTCATGCCCGGTGAACTTTTGTATTGGGAAAGTCATGCCCGTTCAACTTTTGTATTGGGAAAGTCATGCCCGGTCAACATTTGTATTGGGAAAGTCATGCCCGGTGAACTTTTGTATTGGGAAAGTCATGCCCGGTGAACTTTTGTATTGGGAAAGTCATGCCCGGTCAACTTTTGTATCGGGAAAGTCATGCCCGGTGAACTTTTGTACTGGGAAAGTCATGCCCGGTGATCTTTTGTATTGGGAAAGTCATGCCCGGTGAACTTTTGTATTGGGAAAGTAATGCCCGGTGAACTTTTGTATTGGGAAAGTCATGCCCGGTCAACTTTTGTATTGGGAAAGTCATGCCCGGTGATCTTTTGTACTGGGAAAGTCATGCCCGGTGAACTTTTGTATTGGGAAAGTCATGCCCGGTGATCTTTTGTACTGGGAAAGTCATGCCCGGTCAACTTTTGTATTGGGAAAGTCATGCCCGGTGAACTTTTGTATTGGGAAAGTCATGCCCGGTCAACTTTTGTATCGGGAAAGTCATGCCCGGTGAACTTTTGTACTGGGAAAGTCATGCCCGGTGATCTTTTGTATTGGGAAAGTCATGCCCGGTGATCTTTTGTATTGGGAAAGTCATGCCCGGTGAACTTTTGTACTGGGAAAGTCATGCCCGGTGAACTTTTGTATTGGGAAAGTCATGCCCGGTGAACTTTTGTATGGGAAAAATCATGCCCGGTGAACTTTTGTATGGGAAAATTCATGCCCGGTGAACTTTTGTATTGGGAAAGTCATGCCCGGTCAACTTTTGTATTGGGAAAGTCATGCCCGGTGAACTTTTGTATTGGGAAAGTAATGCCCGGTGAACTTTTGTATTGGGAAAGTCATGCCCGGTGAACTTTTGTATTGGGAAAGTCATGCCCGGTCAACTTTTGTATTGGGAAAGTCATGCCCGGTGAACTTTTGTACTGGGAAAGTCATGCCCGGTGATCTTTTGTATTGGGAAAGTCATGCCCGGTGAACTTTTGTATTGGGAAAGTCATGCCCGGTGAACTTTTGAATTGGGAAAGTCATGCCCGGTGAACTTTTGTATTGGAAAAGTCATGCCCGGTGAACTTTTGTACTGGGAAAGTCATGCCCGGTGAACTTTTGTATTGGGAAAGTCATGCCCGGTGATCTTTTGTATTGGGAAAGTCATGCCCGGTGAACTTTTGTACTGGGAAAGTCATGCCCGGTGAACTTTTGTACTGGGAAAGTCATGCCCGGTGAACTTTTGTATTGGGAAAGTCATGCCCGGTGAACTTTTGTATTGGGAAAGTCATGCCCGGTGAACTTTTGTATTGGGAAAGTCATGCCCGGTCAACTTTTGTATTGGGAAAGTCATGCCCGGTGATCTTTTGTACTGGGAAAGTCATGCCCGGTGAACTTTTGTATGGGAAAAGTCATGCCCGGTGAACTTTTGTATTGGGAAAGTCATGCCCGGTGAACTTTTGTATTGGGAAAGTCATGCCCGGTGAACTTTTGTATTGGGAAAGTCATGCCCGGTGATCTTTTGTACTGGGAAAGTCATGCCCGGTGAACTTTTGTATTGGGAAAGTCATGCCCGGTGATCTTTTGTACTGGGAAAGTCATGCCCGGTGAACTTTTGTATGGGAAAAGTCATGCCCGGTGATCTTTTGTACTGGGAAAGTCATGCCCGGTGAACTTTTGTATGGGAAAAGTCATGCCCGGTGAACTTTTGTATGGGAAAAGTCATGCCCGGTGAACTTTTGTATTGGGAAAGTCATGCCCGGTGATCTTTTGTACTGGGAAAGTCATGCCCGGTGAACTTTTGCACTGGGAAAGTCATGCGCGGTCAACTTTTGTATGGGAAAAGTCATGCCCGTGAACTTTTGTATTGGGAAAGTCATGCCCGGTGAACTTTTGTATTGGGAAAGTCATGCCCGGTGAACTTTTGTATTGGGAAAGTCATGCCCGGTGAACTTTTGTATGGCAAAAGTCATGCCCGGTGATCTTTTGTACTGGGAAAGCATGCCCGGTCAACTTTTGTATGGGAAAAGTCATGCCCGGTGAACTTTTGTATTGGGAAAGTCATGCCCGGTGAACTTTTGTATTGGGAAAGTCATGCCCGGTGAACTTTTGTATTGGGAAAGTCATGCCCGGTGAACTTTTGTATTGGGAAAGTCATGCCCGGTGAACTTTTGTATTGGGAAAGTCATGCCCGGTGAACTTTTGTATTGGGAAAGTCATGCCCGGTGAACTTTTGTATTGGGAAAGTCATGCCCGGTGAACTTTTGTATTGGGAAAGTCATGCCCGGTGAACTTTTGTATTGGGAAAGTCATGCCCGGTGAACTTTTGTATTGGGAAAGTCATGCCCGGTGAACTTTTGTATTGGGAAAGTCATGCCCGGTGATCTTTTGTACTGGGAAAGTCATGCCCGGTGAACTTTTGTATTGGGAAAGTCATGCCCGTTCAACTTTTGTATTGGGAAAGTCATGCCCGGTCAACTTTTGTATTGGGAAAGTCATGCCCGGTGATCTTTTGTACTGGGAAAGTCATGCCCGGTGAACTTTTGTATTGGGAAAGTCATGCCCGGTGATCTTTTGTACTGGGAAAGTCATGCCCGGTCAACTTTTGTATTGGGAAAGTCATGCCCGGTGAACTTTTGTATTGGGAAAGTCATGCCCGGTGAACTTTTGTATTGGGAAAGTCATGCCCGGTGAACTTTGGTATTGGGAAAGTCATGCCCGGTGAAATTTTGTACTGGGAAAGTCATGCCCGGTGAACTTTTGTATTGGGAAAGTCATGCCCGGTGAACTTTTGTATTGGGAAAGTCATGCCCGGTGAACTTTTGTATTGGGAAAGTCATGCCCGGTGAACTTTTGTATTGGGAAAGTCATGCCCGGTGAACTTTTGTATTGGGAAAGTCATGCCCGGTCAACTTTTGTATTGGGAAAGTCATGCCCGGTGATCTTTTGTACTGGGAAAGTCATGCCCGGTGAACATTTGTATTGGGAAAGTCATGCCCGGTCAACTTTTGTATTGGGAAAGTCATGCCCGGTCAACTTTTGTATTGGGAAAGTCATGCCCGGTGATCTTTTGTACTGGGAAAGTCATGCCCGGTGAACTTTTGTATTGGGAAAGTCATGCCCGGTGATCTTTTGTAGTGGGAAAGTCATGCCCGGTGAAATTTTTTATTGGGAAAGTCATGCCCGGTGAACTTTTGTATTGGGAAAGTCATGCCCGGTCAACTTTTGTATTGGGAAAGTCATGCCCGGTGAACTTTTGTATTGGGAAAGTAATGCCCGGTGAACTTTTGTATTGGGAAAGTCATGCCCGGTGAACTTTTGTATTGGGAAAGTCATGCCCGGTGATCTTTTGTACTGGGAAAGTCATGCCCGGTGATCTTTTGTACTGGGAAAGTCATGCCCGGTCAACTTTTGTATTGGGAAAGTCATGCCCGGTGAACTTTTGTATTGGGAAAGTCATGCCCGGTGAACTTTTGAATTGGGAAAGTCATGCCCGGTGAACTTTTGTATTGGGAAAGTCATGCCCGGTGAACTTTTGTACTGGGAAAGTCATGCCCGGTGAACTTTTGTATTGGGAAAGTCATGCCCGGTGATCTTTTGTATTGGGAAAGTCATGCCCGGTGAACTTTTGTACTGGGAAAGTCATGCCCGGTGAACTTTTGTACTGGGAAAGTCATGCCCGGTGAACTTTTGTATTGGGAAAGTCATGCCCGTTCAACTTTTGTATTGGGAAAGTCATGCCCGGTCAACTTTTGTATTGGGAAAGTCATGCCCGGTGAACTTTTGTATTGGGAAAGTCATGCCCGGTCAACTTTTGTATTGGGAAAGTCATGCCCGGTGATCTTTTGTACTGGGAAAGTCATGCCCGGTGAACTTTTGTATGGGAAAAGTCATGCCCGGTGAACTTTTGTATTGGGAAAGTCATGCCCGGTGAACTTTTGTATTGGGAAAGTCATGTCCGGTGAACTTTTGTATTGGGAAAGTCATGCCCGGTGATCTTTTGTACTGGGAAAGTCATGCCCGGTGAACTTTTGTATGGGAAAAGTCATGCCCGGTGATCTTTTGTACTGGGAAAGTCATGCCCGGTGAACTTTTGCACTGGGAAAGTCATGCGCGGTCAACTTTTGTATGGGAAAAGTCATGCCCGGTGAACTTTTGTATTGGGAAAGTCATGCCCGGTGAACTTTTGTATTGGGAAAGTCATGCTCGGTGAACTTTTGTATTGGGAAAGTCATGCCCGGTGAACTTTTGTATTGGGAAAGTCATGCCCGGTGAACTTTTGTATTGGGAAAGTCATGCCCGGTGAACTTTTGTATTGGGAAAGTCATGCCCGGTGATCTTTTGTACTGGGAAAGTCATGCCCGGTGAACTTTTGTATTGGGAAAGTCATGCCCGTTCAACTTTTGTATTGGGAAAGTCATGCCCGGTCAACATTTGTATTGGGAAAGTCATGCCCGGTGAACTTTTGTATTGGGAAAGTCATGCCCGGTGAACTTTTGTATTGGGAAAGTCATGCCCGGTCAACTTTTGTATCGGGAAAGTCATGCCCGGTGAACTTTTGTACTGGGAAAGTCATGCCCGGTGATCTTTTGTATTGGGAAAGTCATGCCCGGTGAACTTTTGTATTGGGAAAGTAATGCCCGGTGAACTTTTGTATTGGGAAAGTCATGCCCGGTCAACTTTTGTATTGGGAAAGTCATGCCCGGTGATCTTTTGTACTGGGAAAGTCATGCCCGGTGAACTTTTGTATTGGGAAAGTCATGCCCGGTGATCTTTTGTACTGGGAAAGTCATGCCCGGTCAACTTTTGTATTGGGAAAGTCATGCCCGGTGAACTTTTGTATTGGGAAAGTCATGCCCGGTCAACTTTTGTATCGGGAAAGTCATGCCCGGTGAACTTTTGTACTGGGAAAGTCATGCCCGGTGATCTTTTGTATTGGGAAAGTCATGCCCGGTGATCTTTTGTATTGGGAAAGTCATGCCCGGTGAACTTTTGTACTGGGAAAGTCATGCCCGGTGAACTTTTGTATTGGGAAAGTCATGCCCGGTGAACTTTTGTATGGGAAAAATCATGCCCGGTGAACTTTTGTATGGGAAAATTCATGCCCGGTGAACTTTTGTATTGGGAAAGTCATGCCCGGTCAACTTTTGTATTGGGAAAGTCATGCCCGGTGAACTTTTGTATTGGGAAAGTAATGCCCGGTGAACTTTTGTATTGGGAAAGTCATGCCCGGTGAACTTTTGTATTGGGAAAGTCATGCCCGGTCAACTTTTGTATTGGGAAAGTCATGCCCGGTGAACTTTTGTACTGGGAAAGTCATGACCGGTGATCTTTGGTATTGGGAAAGTCATGCCCGGTGAACTTTTGTATTGGGAAAGTCATGCCCGGTGAACTTTTGAATTGGGAAAGTCATGCCCGGTGAACTTTTGTATTGGAAAAGTCATGCCCGGTGAACTTTTGTACTGGGAAAGTCATGCCCGGTGAACTTTTGTATTGGGAAAGTCATGCCCGGTGATCTTTTGTATTGGGAAAGTCATGCCCGGTGAACTTTTGTACTGGGAAAGTCATGCCCGGTGAACTTTTGTACTGGGAAAGTCATGCCCGGTGAACTTTTGTATTGGGAAAGTCATGCCCGGTGAACTTTTGTATTGGGAAAGTCATGCCCGGTGAACTTTTGTATTGGGAAAGTCATGCCCGGTCAACTTTTGTATTGGGAAAGTCATGCCCGGTGATCTTTTGTACTGGGAAAGTCATGCCCGGTGAACTTTTGTATGGGAAAAGTCATGCCCGGTGAACTTTTGTATTGGGAAAGTCATGCCCGGTGAACTTTTGTATTGGGAAAGTCATGCCCGGTGAACTTTTGTATTGGGAAAGTCATGCCCGGTGATCTTTTGTACTGGGAAAGTCATGCCCGGTGAACTTTTGTATTGGGAAAGTCATGCCCGGTGATCTTTTGTACTGGGAAAGTCATGCCCGGTGAACTTTTGTATGGGAAAAGTCATGCCCGGTGATCTTTTGTACTGGGAAAGTCATGCCCGGTGAACTTTTGTATGGGAAAAGTCATGCCCGGTGAACTTTTGTATGGGAAAAGTCATGCCCGGTGAACTTTTGTATTGGGAAAGTCATGCCCGGTGATCTTTTGTACTGGGAAAGTCATGCCCGGTGAACTTTTGCACTGGGAAAGTCATGCGCGGTCAACTTTTGTATGGGAAAAGTCATGCCCGTGAACTTTTGTATTGGGAAAGTCATGCCCGGTGAACTTTTGTATTGGGAAAGTCATGCCCGGTGAACTTTTGTATTGGGAAAGTCATGCCCGGTGAACTTTTGTATGGCAAAAGTCATGCCCGGTGATCTTTTGTACTGGGAAAGCATGCCCGGTCAACTTTTGTATGGGAAAAGTCATGCCCGGTGAACTTTTGTATTGGGAAAGTCATGCCCGGTGAACTTTTGTATTGGGAAAGTCATGCCCGGTGAACTTTTGTATTGGGAAAGTCATGCCCGGTGAACTTTTGTATTGGGAAAGTCATGCCCGGTGAACTTTTGTATTGGGAAAGTCATGCCCGGTGAACTTTTGTATTGGGAAAGTCATGCCCGGTGAACTTTTGTATTGGGAAAGTCATGCCCGGTGAACTTTTGTATTGGGAAAGTCATGCCCGGTGAACTTTTGTATTGGGAAAGTCATGCCCGGTGATCTTTTGTACTGGGAAAGTCATGCCCGGTGAACTTTTGTATTGGGAAAGTCATGCCCGTTCAACTTTTGTATTGGGAAAGTCATGCCCGGTCAACTTTTGTATTGGGAAAGTCATGCCCGGTGATCTTTTGTACTGGGAAAGTCATGCCCGGTGAACTTTTGTATTGGGAAAGTCATGCCCGTTGATCTTTTGTACTGGGAAAGTCATGCCCGGTCAACTTTTGTATTGGGAAAGTCATGCCCGGTGAACTTTTGTATTGGGAAAGTCATGCCCGGTGAACTTTTGTATTGGGAAAGTCATGCCCGGTGAACTTTTGTATTGGGAAAGTCATGCCCGGTGAAATTTTGTACTGGGAAAGTCATGCCCGGTGAACTTTTGTATTGGGAAAGTCATGCCCGGTGAACTTTTGTATTGGGAAAGTCATGCCCGGTGAACTTTTGTATTGGGAAAGTCATGCCCGGTGAACTTTTGTATTGGGAAAGTCATGCCCGGTGAACTTTTGTATTGGGAAAGTCATGCCCGGTGAACTTTTGTATTGGGAAAGTCATGCCCGGTGATCTTTTGTACTGGGAAAGTCATGCCCGGTGAACATTTGTATTGGGAAAGTCATGCCCGGTCAACTTTTGTATTGGGAAAGTCATGCCCGGTCAACTTTTGTATTGGGAAAGTCATGCCCGGTGATCTTTTGTACTGGGAAAGTCATGCCCGGTGAACTTTTGTATTGGGAAAGTCATGCCCGGTGATCTTTTGTAGTGGGAAAGTCATGCCCGGTGAAATTTTTTATTGGGAAAGTCATGCCCGGTGAACTTTTGTATTGGGAAAGTCATGCCCGGTCAACTTTTGTATTGGGAAAGTCATGCCCGGTGAACTTTTGTATTGGGAAAGTAATGCCCGGTGAACTTTTGTATTGGGAAAGTCATGCCCGGTGAACTTTTGTATTGGGAAAGTCATGCCCGGTGATCTTTTGTACTGGGAAAGTCATGCCCGGTGATCTTTTGTACTGGGAAAGTCATGCCCGGTCAACTTTTGTATTGGGAAAGTCATGCCCGGTGAACTTTTGTATTGGGAAAGTCATGCCCGGTGAACTTTTGAATTGGGAAAGTCATGCCCGGTGAACTTTTGTATTGGAAAAGTCATGCCCGGTGAACTTTTGTACTGGGAAAGTCATGCCCGGTGAACTTTTGTATTGGGAAAGTCATGCCCGGTGATCTTTTGTATTGGGAAAGTCATGCCCGGTGAACTTTTGTACTGGGAAAGTCATGCCCGGTGAACTTTTGTACTGGGAAAGTCATGCCCGGTGAACTTTTGTATTGGGAAAGTCATGCCCGTTCAACTTTTGTATTGGGAAAGTCATGCCCGGTCAACTTTTGTATTGGGAAAGTCATGCCCGGTGAACTTTTGTATTGGGAAAGTCATGCCCGGTCAACTTTTGTATTGGGAAAGTCATGCCCGGTGATCTTTTGTACTGGGAAAGTCATGCCCGGTGAACTTTTGTATGGGAAAAGTCATGCCCGGTGAACTTTTGTATTGGGAAAGTCATGCCCGGTGAACTTTTGTATTGGGAAAGTCATGTCCGGTGAACTTTTGTATTGGGAAAGTCATGCCCGGTGATCTTTTGTACTGGGAAAGTCATGCCCGGTGAACTTTTGTATGGGAAAAGTCATGCCCGGTGATCTTTTGTACTGGGAAAGTCATGCCCGGTGAACTTTTGTATGGGAAAAGTCATGCCCGGTGAACTTTTGTATGGGAAAAGTCATGCCCGGTGAACTTTTGTATTGGGAAAGTCATGCCCGGTGATCTTTTGTACTGGGAAAGTCATGCCCGGTGAACTTTTGCACTGGGAAAGTCATGCGCGGTCAACTTTTGTATGGGAAAAGTCATGCCCGGTGAACTTTTGTATTGGGAAAGTCATGCTCGGTGAACTTTTGTATTGGGAAAGTCATGCCCGGTGAACTTTTGTATTGGGAAAGTCATGCCCGGTGAACTTTTGTATGGCAAAAGTCATGCCCGGTGATCTTTTGTACTGGGAAAGCATGCCCGGTCAACTTTTGTATGGGAAAAGTCATGCCCGGTGAACTTTTGTATTGGGAAAGTCATGCCCGGTGAACTTTTGTATTGGGAAAGTCATGCCCGGTGAACTTTTGTATTGGGAAAGTCATGCCCGGTGAACTTTTGTATTGGGAAAGTCATGCCCGGTGAACTTTTGTATTGGGAAAGTCATGCCCGGTGAACTTTTGTATTGGGAAAGTCATGCCCGGTGAACTTTTGTATTGGGAAAGTCATGCCCGGTGAACTTTTGTATTGGGAAAGTCATGCCCGGTGAACTTTTGTATTGGGAAAGTCATGCCCGGTGAACTTTTGTATTGGGAAAGTCATGCCCGGTGAACTTTTGTATTGGGAAAGTCATGCCCGGTGATCTTTTGTACTGGGAAAGTCATGCCCGGTGAACTTTTGTATTGGGAAAGTCATGCCCGTTCAACTTTTGTATTGGGAAAGTCATGCCCGGTCAACTTTTGTATTGGGAAAGTCATGCCCGGTGATCTTTTGTACTGGGAAAGTCATGCCCGGTGAACTTTTGTATTGGGAAAGTCATGCCCGGTGATCTTTTGTACTGGGAAAGTCATGCCCGGTCAACTTTTGTATTGGGAAAGTCATGCCCGGTGAACTTTTGTATTGGGAAAGTCATGCCCGGTGAACTTTTGTATTGGGAAAGTCATGCCCGGTGAACTTTTGTATTGGGAAAGTCATGCCCGGTGAAATTTTGTACTGGGAAAGTCATGCCCGGTGAACTTTTGTATTGGGAAAGTCATGCCCGGTGAACTTTTGTATTGGGAAAGTCATGCCCGGTGAACTTTTGTATTGGGAAAGTCATGCCCGGTGAACTTTTGTATTGGGAAAGTCATGCCCGGTGAACTTTTGT
This sequence comes from Musca autumnalis, assembly GCF_047663935.1. NCBI lineage: Eukaryota > Metazoa > Arthropoda > Insecta > Diptera > Muscidae > Musca > Musca autumnalis. The sequence goes on from NW_027411807.1 coordinate 67,000, forward strand.
ATTGGGAAAGTCATGCCCGGTGAACTTTTGTATTGGGAAAGTCATGCCCGGTGAACTTTTGTATTGGGAAAGTCATGCCCGGTGAACTTTTGTATTGGGAAAGTCATGCCCGGTGATCTTTTGTACTGGGAAAGTCATGCCCGGTGAACATTTGTATTGGGAAAGTCATGCCCGGTCAACTTTTGTATTGGGAAAGTCATGCCAGGTCAACTTTTGTATTGGGAAAGTCATGCCCGGTGATCTTTTGTACTGGGAAAGTCATGCCCGGTGAACTTTTGTATTGGGAAAGTCATGCCCGGTGATCTTTTGTACTGGGAAAGTCATGCCCGGTGAAATTTTTTATTGGGAAAGTCATGCCCGGTGAACTTTTGTATTGGGAAAGTCATGCCCGGTGAACTTTTGTACTGGGAAAGTCATGCCCGGTGAACTTTTGTACTGGGAAAGTCATGCCCGGTCAACTTTTGTATTGGGAAAGTCATGCCCGGTGAACTTTTGTATTGGGAAAGTCATGCCCGGTGAACTTGTGTATGGGAAAAGTCATGCCCGGTGAACTTTTGTATGGGAAAAGTCATGCCCGGTGAACTTTTGTATTGGGAAAGTCATGCCCGGTGAACTTTTGTATGGGAAAAGTCATGCCCGGTGATCTTTTGTACTGGGAAAGTCATGCCCGGTGATCTTTTGTACTGGGAAAGTCATGCCCGGTCAACTTTTGTATTGGGAAAGTCATGCCCGGTGAACTTTTGTATTGGGAAAGTCATGCCCGGTGAACTTCTGTATTGGGAAAGTCATGCCCGGTGAACTTTTGTACTGGGAAAGTCATGCCCGGTGAACTTTTGTATTGGGAAAGTCATGCCCGGTGAACTTTTGTATTGGGAAAGTCATGCCCGGTGAACTTTTGTATTGGGAAAGTCATGCCCGGTGAACTTTTGTATTGGGAAAGTCATGCCCGGTGAACTTTTGTATTGGGAAAGTCATGCCCGGTGAACTTTTGTATTGGGAAAGTCATGCCCGGTCAACTTTTGTATTGGGAAAGTCATGCCCGGTGAACTTTTGTACTGGGAAAGTCATGCCCGGGGATCTTTTGTATTGGGAAATTCATGCCCGGTGAACTTTTGTATTGGGAAAGTCATGCCCGGTGAACTTTTGTACTGGGAGAGTCATGCCCGGTGAACTTTTGTATTGGGAAAGTCATGCCCGGTGAACTTTTGTATGGGAAAAGTCATGCCCGGTGAACTTTTGTATTGGGAAAGTCATGCCCGGTGATTTTTTGTACTGGGAAAGTCATGCCCGGTGAACTTTTGTATTGGGAAAGTCATGCCCGGTCAACTTTTGTATTGGGAAAGTCATGCCCGGTCAACTTTTGTATTGGGAAAGTCATGCCCGGTGATCTTTTGTACTGGGAAAGTCATGCCCGGTGAACTTTTGTATTGGGAAAGTCATGCCCGGTGAACTTTTGTACTGGGAAAGTCATGCCCGGTGAACTTTTGTACTGGGAAAGTCATGCCCGGTGAAATTTTATATTGGGAAAGTCATGCCCGGTCAACTTTTGTATTGGGAAAGTCATGCCCGGTGATCTTTTGTACTGGGAAAGTCATGCCCGGTGAACTTTTGTATTGGGAAAGTCATGCCCGGTGAACTTTTGTATGGGAAAAGTCATGCCCGGTGAACTTTTGTATTGGGAAAGTCATGCCCGGTGATCTTTTGTACTGGGAAAGTCATGCCCGGTGAACTTTTGTATTGGGAAAGTCATGCCCGGTGAACTTTTGTATTGGGAAAGTCATGCCCGGTGAACTTTTGTATTGGGAAAGTCATGCCCGGTGAACTTTTGTATGGGAAAAGTCATGCCCGGTGAACATTTGTACTGGGAAAGTCATGCCCCGTCAACTTTTGTATTGGGAAAGTCATGCCCGGTCATCTTTTGTACTGGGAAAGTCATGCCCGGTGAACTTTTGTATTGGGAAAGTCATGCCCGGTCAACTTTTGTATTGGGAAAGTCATGCCCGGTGAACTTTTGTATTGGGAAAGTCATGCCCGGTGAACTTTTGTATTGGGAAAGTCATGCCCGGTGAACTTTTGTATTGGGAAAGTCATGCCCGGTCAACTTTTGTACTGGGAAAGTCATGCCCGGTGAACTTTTGTACTGGGAAAGTCATGCCCGGTGAACTTTTGTATTGGGAAAGTCATGCCCGGTGAACTTTTGTATTGGGAAAGTCATGCCCGGTGAACTTTTGTATTGGGAAAGTCATGCCCGGTCAACTTTTGTATTGGGAAAGTCATGCCCGGTGAACTTTTGTATTGGGAAAGTCATGTCCGGTGAACTTTTGTATGGGAAAAGTCATGCCCGGTGAACTTATGTATGGAAAAAGTCATGCCCGGTGAACTTTTGTATGGGAAAAGTCATGCCCGGTGAACTTTTGTATTGTTAAAGTCATGCCCGGTGAACTTTTGTACTGGGAAAGTCATGCCCGGTCAACTTTTGTATTGGGAAAGTCATGCCCGGTGATCTTTTGTATTGAGAAAGTCATGCCCGGTGAACTTTTGTACTGGGAAAGTCATGCCCGTCAACTTTTGAATTGGGAAAGTCATGCCCGGTGATCTTTTGTACTGGGAAAGACATGCCCGGTCAACTTTTGTATTGGGAAAGTCATGCCCGGTGAACTTTTGTACTGGGAAAGTCATGCCCGGTCAACTTTTGTATGGGAAAAGTCATGCCCGGTGAACTTTTGGATTGGGAAAGTCATGCCCGGTGAACTTTTGTATGGGAAAAGTCATGCCCGGTCAACTTTTGTATTGGGAAAGTCATGCCCGGTCAACTTTTGTATTGGGAAAGTCATGCCCGGTGATCTTTTGTACTGGGAAAGTCATGCCCGGTCAACTTTTGTATTAGGAAAGTTATGCCCGGTCAACTTTTGTATTGGGAAAGTCATGCCCGGTGAACTTTTGTATTGGGAAAGTCATGCCCGGTCAACTTTTGTATTGGGAAAGTCATGCCCGGTCAACTTTTGTATTGGGGAAGTCATGCCCGGTCAACTTTTGTATGGGAAAAGTCATGCCCGGTGAACTTTTGTATTGGGAAAGTCATGCCCGGTGATCTTTTGTACTGGGAAAGTCATGCCCGGTGATCTTTTGTACTGGGAAAGTCATGCCCGGTGAACTTTTGTATGGGAAAAGTCATGCCCGGTGAAATTTTGATGCCCGGTGATCTTTTGTATGGGAAAGTCATACCCGGTGAACTTTTGTATTGGGAAAGTCATGCCCGGTGAACTTTTGTATTGGGAAAGTCATGCCCGGTGAACTTTTGTATTGGGAAAGTCATGCCCGGTCAACTTTTGTATTGGGAAAGTCATGCCCGGTCAACTTTTGTATTAGGAAAGTTATGCCCGGTCAACTTTTGTATTGGGAAAGTCATGCCCGGTGAACTTTTGTATTGGGAAAGTCATGCCCGGTGAACTTTTGTATGGGGAAAAGTCATGCCCGGTCAACTTTTGTATTGGGAAAGTCATGCCCGGTGAACTTTTGTATTGGGAAAGTCATGCCCGGTGATCTTTTGTACTGGGAAAGTCATGCCCGGTGAACTTTTGTATTGGGAAAGTCATGCCCGGTGAACTTTTGTATTGGGAAAGTCATGCCCGGTGATCTTTTGTACTGGGAAAGTCATGCCCGGTGATCTTTTGTACTGGGAAAGTCATGCCCGGTGAACTTTTGTATGGGAAAAGTCATGCCCGGTGAAATTTTGTATGGGAAAAGTCATGCCCGGTGATCTTTTGTATGGGAAAAGTCATGCCCGGTGAACTTTTGTATTGGGAAAGTCATGCCCGGTGAACTTTTGTATTGGGAAAGTCATGCCCGGTGAACTTTTGTATTGGGAAAGTCATGCCCGGTCAACTTTTGTATTGGGAAAGTCATGCCCGGTCAACTTTTGTATTGGGAAAGTCATGCCCGGTGATCTTTTGTACTGGGAAAGTCATGCCCGGTGAACTTTTGTATTGGGAAAGTCATGCCCGGTGAACTTTTGTATTGGGAAAGTCATGCCCGGTGATCTTTTGTACTGGGAAAGTCATGCCCGGTGAACTTTTGTATGGGAAAAGTCATGCCCGGCGAACTTTTGTATGGGAAAAGTCATGCCCGGTGAACTTTTGTATTGGGAAAGTCATGCCCGGTGAACTTTTGTATGGGGAAAGTCATGCCCGGTCAACTTTTGTATTGGGAAAGTCATGCCCGGTGATCTTTTGTACTGGGAAAGTCATGCCCGGTGAACTTTTGTATGGGAAAAGTCATGCCCGGTGAACTTTTGTATGGGAAAAGTCATGCCCGGTGATCTTTTGTATGGGAAAAGTCATGCCTGGTGAACTTTTGTATGGGAAAAGTCATGCCCGGTGAACTTTTGTATTGGGAAAGTCATGCCCGGTGAACTTTTGTATTGGGAAAGTCATGCCCGGTCAACTTTTGTATTGGGAAAGTCATGCCCGGTCAACTTTTGTATTGGGAAAGTCATGCCCGGTGATCTTTTGTACTGGGAAAGTCATGCCCGGTGAACTTTTGTATTGGGAAAGTCATGCCCGGTGAACTTTTGTACTGGGAAAGTCATGCCCGGTGAACTTTTGTACTGGGAAAGTCATGCCCGGTGAACTTTTGTATTGGGAAAGTCATGCCCGGTGAACTTTTGTATTGGGAAAGTCATGCCCGGTGAACTTTTGTATTGGGAAAGTCATGCCCGGTGATCTTTTGTACTGGGAAAGTCATGCCCGGTGAACTTTTGTATTGGGAAAGTCATGCCCGGTGAACTTTTGTATTGGGAAAGTCATGCCCGGTGAACTTTTGTACTGGGAAAGTCATGCCCGGTGATCTTTTGTACTGGGAAAGTCATGCCCGGTAAACTTTTGTATGGGAAAAGTCATGCCCGGTGATCTTTTGTACTGGGAAAGTCATGCCCGGTGAACTTTTGTATTGGGAAAGTCATGCCCGGTCAACTTTTGTATTGGGAAAGTCATGCCCGGTGAACTTTTGTACTGGGAAAGTCATGCCCGGTCAACTTTTGTACTGGGAAAGTCATGCCCGGTGAACTTTTGTACTGGGAAAGTCATGCCCGGTCAACTTTTGTATTGGGAAAGTCATGCCCGGTGATCTTTTGTACTGGGAAAGTCATGCCCGGTGAACTTTTGTACTGGGAAAGTCATGCCCGGTGAACTTTTGTATTGGGAAAGTCATGCCCGGTGAACTTTTGTATTGGGAAAGTCATGCCGTGAACTTTTGTATTGGGAAAGTCATGCCGGTGAACTTTTGTATTGGGAAAGTCATGCCCGGTGAACTTTTGTATTGGGAAAGTCATGCCCGGTGAACTTTTGTATTGGGAAAGTCATGCCCGGTGAACTTTTGTATTGGGAAAGTCATGCCCGGTCAACTTTTGTATTGGGAAAGTCATGCCCGGTGATCTTTTGTACTGGGAAAGTCATGCCCGGTGAACTTTTGTATTGGGAAAGTCATGCCCGGTGAACTTTTGTACTGGGAAAGACATGCCCGGTGAACTTTTGTACTGGGAAAGTCATGCCCGGTGAACTTTTGTATTGGGAAAGTCATGCCCGGTGAACTTTTGTATTGGGAAAGTCATGCCCGGTGAACTTTTGTATTGGGAAAGTCATGCCCGGTCAACTTTTGTATGGGAAAAGTCATGCCCGGTGATCTTTTGTACTGGGAAAGTCATGCCCGGTGAACTTTTGTATTGGGAAAGTCATGCCCGGTCAACTTTTGTATTGGGAAAGTCATGCCCGGTCAACTTTTGTATTGGGAAAGTCATGCCCGGTCAACTTTTGTATTGGGAAAGTCATGCCCGGTGATCTTTTGTACTGGGAAAGTCATGCCCGGTGAACTTTTGTATTGGGAAAGTCATGCCCGGTGAACTTTTGTACTGGGAAAGTCATGCCCGGTGAACTTTTGTACTGGGAAAGTCATGCCCGGTGAACTTTTGTATTGGGAAAGTCATGCCCGGTGAACTTTTGTATTGGGAAAGTCATGCCCGGTGAACTTTTGTATTGGGAAAGTCATGCCCGGTCAACTTTTGTATTGGGAAAGTCATGCCCGGTGAACTTTTGTATTGGAAAAGTCATGCCCGGTCAACTTTTGTATTGGGAAAGTCATGCCCGGTGAACTTTTCCCGGTGATCTTTTGTACTGGGAAAGTCATGCCCGGTGAACTTTTGTATTGGGAAAGTCATGCCCGGTGAACTTTTGTATTGGGAAAGTCATGCCCGGTGAACTTTTGTACTGGGAAAGTCATGAGTACCCGGTGAACTTTTGTACTGGGAAAGTCATGCCCGGTGATCTTTTGTACTTGGGAAAGTCCATGAGTATCCCGGTGAACTTTTGTATTGGGAAAGTCATGCCCGGTGAACTTTTGTACTGGGGAAAGTACATGGTACCCGGTGATCTTTTGTACTGGGAAAGTACATGGCCCGGTGAACTTTTGTACTGGGAAAGTCATGCCCGGTCAACTTTTGTACTGGGAAAGTCATGCCCGGTGAACTTTTGTACTGGGAAAGTCATGCCCGGTCAACTTTTGTACTGGGAAAGTCATGCCCGGTGAACTTTTGTACTGGGAAAGTCATGCCCGGTCAACTTTTGTACTGGGAAAGTCATGCCCGGTGAACTTTTGTACTGGGAAAGTCATGCCCGGTGAACTTTTGTACTGGGAAAGTCATGCCCGGTGAACTTTTGTATGGGAAAGTCATGCCCGGTGAACTTTTGTATTGGGAAAGTCATGCCCGGTGAACTTTTGTATTGGGAAAGTCATGCCCGGTGAACTTTTGTATTGGGAAAGTCATGCCCGGTGAACTTTTGTATTGGGAAAGTCATGCCCGGTGAACTTTTGTATTGGGAAAGTCATGCCCGGTGAACTTTTGTATTGGGAAAGTCATGCCCGGTGAACTTTTGTATTGGGAAAGTCATGCCCGGTGAACTTTTGTATTGGGAAAGTCATGCCCGGTGAACTTTTGTATTGGGAAAGTCATGCCCGGTGAACTTTTGTATTGGGAAAGTCATGCCCGGTGAACTTTTGTATTGGGAAAGTCATGCCCGGTGAACTTTTGTATTGGGAAAGTCATGCCCGGTGAACTTTTGTATTGGGAAAGTCATGCCCGGTGAACTTTTGTATTGGGAAAGTCATGCCCGGTGAACTTTTGTATTGGGAAAGTCATGCCCGGTGAACTTTTGTATTGGGAAAGTCATGCCCGGTCAACTTTTGTATTGGGAAAGTCATGCCCGGTCAACTTTTGTATTGGGAAAGTCATGCCCGGTGATCTTTTGTACTGGGAAAGTCATGCCCGGTGAACTTTTGTATTGGGAAAGTCATGCCCGGTGAACTTTTGTACTGGGAAAGTCATGCCCGGTGAACTTTTGTACTGGGAAAGTCATGCCCGGTGAACTTTTGTATTGGGAAAGTCATGCCCGGTGAACTTTTGTATTGGGAAAGTCATGCCCGGTGAACTTTTGTATTGGGAAAGTCATGCCCGGTCAACTTTTGTATTGGGAAAGTCATGCCCGGTGAACTTTTGTATTGGAAAAGTCATGCCCGGTGATCTTTTGTATTGGGAAAGTCATGCCCGGTCAACTTTTGTATTGGGAAAGTCATGCCCGGTGAACTTTTGTATTGGGAAAGTCATGCCCGGTGATCTTTTGTACTGGGAAAGTCATGCCCGGTGAACTTTTGTATTGGGAAAGTCATGCCCGGTGAACTTTTGTATTGGGAAAGTCATGCCCGGTGAACTTTTGTACTGGGAAAGTCATGCCCGGTGATCTTTTGTACTGGGAAAGTCATGCCCGGTAAACTTTTGTATGGGAAAAGTCATGCCCGGTGATCTTTTGTACTGGGAAAGTCATGCCCGGTGAACTTTTGTATTGGGAAAGTCATGCCCGGTCAACTTTTGTATTGGGAAAGTCATGCCCGGTGAACTTTTGTACTGGGAAAGTCATGCCCGGTCAACTTTTGTACTGGGAAAGTCATGCCCGGTGAACTTTTGTACTGGGAAAGTCATGCCCGGTCAACTTTTGTATTGGGAAAGTCATGCCCGGTGATCTTTTGTACTGGGAAAGTCATGCCCGGTGAACTTTTGTACTGGGAAAGTCATGCCCGGTGAACTTTTGTATTGGGAAAGTCATGCCCGGTGAACTTTTGTATTGGGAAAGTCATGCCCGGTGAACTTTTGTATTGGGAAAGTCATGCCCGGTGAACTTTTGTATTGGGAAAGTCATGCCCGGTGAACTTTTGTATTGGGAAAGTCATGCCCGGTGAACTTTTGTATTGGGAAAGTCATGCCCGGTGAACTTTTGTATTGGGAAAGTCATGCCCGGTGAACTTTTGTATTGGGAAAGTCATGCCCGGTGAACTTTTGTATTGGGAAAGTCATGCCCGGTGAACTTTTGTATTGGGAAAGTCATGCCCGGTGAACTTTTGTATTGGGAAAGTCATGTCCGGTGAACTTTTGTATTGGGAAAGTCATGCCCGGTGAACTTTTGTATTGGGAAAGTCATGCCCGGTGAACTTTTGTATTGGGAAAGTCATGCCCGGTGAACTTTTGTATTGGGAAAGTCATGCCCGGTGAACTTTTGTATTGGGAAAGTCATGCCCGGTGAACTTTTGTATTGGGAAAGTCATGCCCGGTGAACTTTTGTATGGGAAAAGTCATGCCCGGTGAAATTTTGTATGGGAAAAGTCATGCCCGGTGATCTTTTGTATGGGAAAGTCATGCCCGGTGAACTTTTGTATTGGGAAAGTCATGCCCGGTGAACTTTTGTATTGGGGAAGTCATGCCCGGTGAACTTTTGTATTGGGAAAGTCATGCCCGGTCAACTTTTGTATTGGGAAAGTCATGCCCGGTCAACTTTTGTATTAGGAAAGTTATGCCCGGTCAACTTTTGTATTGGGAAAGTCATGCCCGGTGAACTTTTGTATTGGGAAAGTCATGCCCGGTGAACTTTTGTATGGGGAAAAGTCATGCCCGGTCAACTTTTGTATTGGGAAAGTCATGCCCGGTGAACTTTTGTATTGGGAAAGTCATGCCCGGTGATCTTTTGTACTGGGAAAGTCATGCCCGGTGAACTTTTGTATTGGGAAAGTCATGCCCGGTGAACTTTTGTATTGGGAAAGTCATGCCCGGTGATCTTTTGTACTGGGAAAGTCATGCCCGGTGATCTTTTGTACTGGGAAAGTCATGCCCGGTGAACTTTTGTATGGGAAAAGTCATGCCCGGTGAAATTTTGTATGGGAAAAGTCATGCCCGGTGATCTTTTGTATGGGAAAAGTCATGCCCGGTGAACTTTTGTATTGGGAAAGTCATGCCCGGTGAACTTTTGTATAGGGAAAGTCATGCCCGGTGAACTTTTGTATTGGGAAAGTCATGCCCGGTCAACTTTTGTATTGGGAAAGTCATGCCCGGTCAACTTTTGTATTGGGAAAGTCATGCCCGGTGATCTTTTGTACTGGGAAAGTCATGCCCGGTGAACTTTTGTATTGGGAAAGTCATGCCCGGTGAACTTTTGTATTGGGAAAGTCATGCCCGGTGATCTTTTGTGCTGGGAAAGTCATGCCCGGTGAACTTTTGTATGGGAAAAGTCATGCCCGGCGAACTTTTGTATGGGAAAAGTCATGCCCGGTGAACTTTTGTATTGGGAAAGTCATGCCCGGTGAACTTTTGTATGGGGAAAGTCATGCCCGGTCAACTTTTGTATTGGGAAAGTCATGCCCGGTGAACTTTTGTATGGGGAAAGTCATGCCCGGTCAACTTTTGTATTGGGAAAGTCATGCCCGGTGATCTTTTGTATGGGAAAAGTCATGCCCGGTGATCTTTTGTATGGGAAAAGTCATGCCCGGTGATCTTTTGTACTGGGAAAGTCATGCCCGGTGAACTTTTGTATGGGAAAAGTCATGCCCGGTGAACTTTTGTATTGGGAAAGTCATGCCCGGTGAACTTTTGTATTGGGAAAGTCATGCCCGGTCAACTTTTGTATTGGGAAAGTCATGCCCGGTCAACTTTTGTACTGGGAAAGTCATGCCCGGTGAACTTTTGTATTGGGAAAGTCATGCCCGGTGAACTTTTGTATTGGGAAAGTCATGCCCGGTGAACTTTTGTATTGGGAAAGTCATGCCCGGTGAACTTTTGTATTGGGAAAGTCATGCCCGGTGATCTTTTGTACTGGGAAAGTCATGCCCGGTGAACTTTTGTATGGGAAAAGTCATGCCCGGTGAACTTTTGTATTGGGAAAGTCATGCCCGGTGAACTTTTGTATTGGGAAAGTCATGCCCGGTGAACTTTTGTACTGGGAAAGTCATGCCCGGTAATCTTTTGTACTGGGAAAGTCATGCCCGGTGAACTTTTGTATTGGGAAAGTCATGCCCGGTGAACTTTTGTATTGGGAAAGTCATGCCCGGTGAACTTTTGTATTGGGAAAGTCATGCCCGGTCAACTTTTGTATTGGGAAAGTCATGCCCGGTGAACTTTTGTATTGGAAAAGTCATGCCCGGTGATCTTTTGTATTGGGAAAGTCATGCCCGGTCAACTTTTGTATTGGGAAAGTCATGCCCGGTGAACTTTTGTATTGGGAAAGTCATGCCCGGTGATCTTTTGTACTGGGAAAGTCATGCCCGGTGAACTTTTGTATTGGGAAAGTCATGCCCGGTGAACTTTTGTATTGGGAAAGTCATGCCCGGTGAACTTTTGTACTGGGAAAGTCATGCCCGGTAATCTTTTGTACTGGGAAAGTCATGCCCGGTAAACTTTTGTATGGGAAAAGTCATGCCCGGTGATCTTTTGTACTGGGAAAGTCATGCCCGGTGAACTTTTGTATTGGGAAAGTCATGCCCGGTCAACTTTTGTATTGGGAAAGTCATGCCCGGTGAACTTTTGTACTGGGAAAGTCATGCCCGGTCAACTTTTGTACTGGGAAAGTCATGCCCGGTGAACTTTTGTACTGGGAAAGTCATGCCCGGTCAACTTTTGTATTGGGAAAGTCATGCCCGGTGATCTTTTGTACTGGGAAAGTCATGCCCGGTCAACTTTTGTATTGGGAAAGTCATGCCCGGTGAACTTTTGTACTGGGAAAGTCATGCCCGGTCAACTTTTGTATTGGGAAAGTCATGCCCGGTGAACTTTTGTATTGGGAAAGTCATGCCCGGTGATCTTTTGTACTGGGAAAGTCATGCCCGGTGATCTTTTGTACTGGGAAAGTCATGCCCGGTGAACTTTTGTATGGGAAAAGTCATGCCCGGTGAAATTTTGTATGGGAAAAGTCATGCCCGGTGATCTTTTGTATGGGAAAAGTCATGCCCGGTGAACTTTTGTATTGGGAAAGTCATGCCCGGTGAACTTTTGTATAGGGAAAGTCATGCCCGGTGAACTTTTGTATTGGGAAAGTCATGCCCGGTCAACTTTTGTATTGGGAAAGTCATGCCCGGTCAACTTTTGTATTGGGAAAGTCATGCCCGGTGATCTTTTGTACTGGGAAAGTCATGCCCGGTGAACTTTTGTATTGGGAAAGTCATGCCCGGTGAACTTTTGTATTGGGAAAGTCATGCCCGGTGATCTTTTGTGCTGGGAAAGTCATGCCCGGTGAACTTTTGTATGGGAAAAGTCATGCCCGGCGAACTTTTGTATGGGAAAAGTCATGCCCGGTGAACTTTTGTATTGGGAAAGTCATGCCCGGTGAACTTTTGTATGGGGAAAGTCATGCCCGGTCAACTTTTGTATTTGGAAAGTCATGCCCGGTGAACTTTTGTATGGGGAAAGTCATGCCCGGTCAACTTTTGTATTGGGAAAGTCATGCCCGGTGATCTTTTGTATGGGAAAAGTCATGCCCGGTGATCTTTTGTATGGGAAAAGTCATGCCCGGTGAACTTTTGTATGGGAAAAGTCATGCCCGGTGAACTTTTGTATTGGGAAAGTCATGCCCGGTGAACTTTTGTATTGGGAAAGTCATGCCCGGTCAACTTTTGTATTGGGAAAGTCATGCCCGGTCAACTTTTGTATTGGGAAAGTCATGCCCGGTGATCTTTTGTACTGGGAAAGTCATGCCCGGTGAACTTTTGTATTGGGAAAGTCATGCCCGGTGAACTTTTGTACTGGGAAAGTCATGCCCGGTGAACTTTTGTACTGGGAAAGTCATGCCCGGTGAACTTTTGTATTGGGAATGTCATGCCCGGTGAACTTTTGTATTGGGAAAGTCATGCCCGGTGAACTTTTGTATTGGGAAAGTCATGCCCGGTCAACTTTTGTATTGGGAAAGTCATGCCCGGTGAACTTTTGTATTGGAAAAGTCATGCCCGGTGATCTTTTGTATTGGGAAAGTCATGCCCGGTCAACTTTTGTATTGGGAAAGTCATGCCCGGTGAACTTTTGTATTGGGAAAGTCATGCCCGGTGATCTTTTGTACTGGGAAAGGCATGCCCGGTGAACTTTTGTATTGGGAAAGTCATGCCCGGTGAACTTTTGTATTGGGAAAGTCATGCCCGGTGAACTTTTGTACTGGGAAAGTCATGCCCGGTAATCTTTTGTACTGGGAAAGTCATGCCCGGTAAACTTTTGTATGGGAAAAGTCATGCCCGGTGATCTTTTGTACTGGGAAAGTCATGCCCGGTGAACTTTTGTATTGGGAAAGTCATGCCCGGTCAACTTTTGTATTGGGAAAGTCATGCCCGGTGAACTTTTGTACTGGGAAAGTCATGCCCGGTCAACTTTTGTACTGGGAAAGTCATGCCCGGTGAACTTTTGTACTGGGAAAGTCATGCCCGGTCAACTTTTGTATTGGGAAAGTCATGCCCGGTGATCTTTTGTACTGGGAAAGTCATGCCCGGTGAACTTTTGTACTGGGAAAGTCATGCCCGGTGAACTTTTGTATTGGGAAAGTCATGCCCGGTGAACTTTTGTATTGGGAAAGTCATGCCCGGTGAACTTTTGTATTGGGAAAGTCATGCCCGGTGAACTTTTGTATTGGGAAAGTCATGCCCGGTGAACTTTTGTATTGGGAAAGTCATGCCCGGTGAACTTTTGTATTGGGAAAGTCATGCCCGGTGAACTTTTGTATTGGGAAAGTCATGCCCGGTGAACTTTTGTATTGGGAAAGTCATGCCCGGTGAACTTTTGTATTGGGAAAGTCATGCCCGGTGAACTTTTGTATTGGGAAAGTCATGCCCGGTGAACTTTTGTACTGGGAAAGTCATGCCCGGTGAACTTTTGTATTGGGAAAGTCATGCCCGGTGAACTTTTGTATTGGGAAAGTCATGCCCGGTCAACTTTTGTATTGGGAAAGTCATGCCCGGTGAACTTTTGTATTGGGAAAGTCATGCCCGGTGAACTTTTGTACTGGGAAAGTCATGCCCGGTGAAATTTTGTACTGGGAAAGTCATGCCCGGTGAACTTTTGTACTGGGAAAGTCATGCCCGGTGAACTTTTGTATTGGGAAAGTCATGCCCGGTGAACTTTTGTATTGGGAAAGTCATGCCCGGTGAACTTTTGTATTGGGAAAGTCATGCCCGGTGAACTTTTGTATTGGGAAAGTCATGCCCGGTGAACTTTTGTATTGGGAAAGTCATGCCCGGTGAACTTTTGTACTGGGAAAGTCATGCCCGGTGAACTTTTGTATTATGAAAGTCATGCCCGGTGAACTTTTGTATTGGGAAAGTCATGCCCGGTCAACTTTTGTATTGGGAAAGTCATGCCCGGTGATCTTTTGTACTGGGAAAGTCATGCCCGGTGAACTTTTGTATTGGAAAAGTCATGCCCGGTCAACTTTTGTATTGGGAAAGTCATGCCCGGTGAACTTTTGTATTGGAAAGTCATGCCCGGTGAACTTTTGTATTGGGAAAGTCATGCCCGGTGAACTTTTGTATTGGGAAAGTCATGTCCGGTGAACTTTTGTATTGGGAAAGTCATGCCCGGTGATCTTTTGTACTGGGAAAGTCATGCCCGGTGAACTTTTGTATTGGGAAAGTCATGCCCGGTGAACTTTTGTACTGGGAAAGTCATGCCCGGTGAACTTTTGTATTGGGAAAGTCATGCCCGGTGAACTTTTGTATTGGGAAAGTCATGCCCGGTGAACTTTTGTACTGGGAAAGTCATGCCCGGTGAACTTTTGTATTGGGAAAGTCATGCCCGGTAAACTTTTGTATTGGGAAAGTCATGCCCGGTGAACTTTTGTATTGGGAAAGTCATGCCCGGTGAACTTTTGTATTGGGAAAGTCATGCCCGGTGAACTTTTGTATTGGGAAAGTCATGCCCGGTCAACTTTTGTATTGGGAAAGTCATGCCCGGTGAACTTTTGTATTGGGAAAGTCATGCCCGGTCAACTTTTGTACTGGGAAAGTCATGCCCGGTCAACTTTTGTATTGGGAAAGTCATGCCCGGTCAACTTCTGTACTGGGAAAGTCATGCCCGGTGAACTTTTGTATTGGGAAAGTCATGCCCGGTGATCTTTTGTACTGGGAAAGTCATGCCCGGTGAACTTTTGTATGGGAAAAGTCATGCCCGGTGAACTTTTGTATGGGAAAAGTCATGCCCGGTGAACTTTTGTATTGGGAAAGTCATGCCCGGTGAACTTTTGTATGGGAAAGTCATGCCCGGTGAACTTTTGTATTGGGAAAGTCATGCCCGGTGAACTTTTGTATTGGGAAAGTCATGCCCGGTGAACTTTTGTATTGGGAAAGTCATGCCCGGTGAACTTTTGTATTGGGAAAGTCATGCCCGGTGAACTTTTGTACTGGGAAAGTCATGCCCGGTGAACTTTTGTACTGGGAAAGTCATGCCCGGTCAACTTTTGTATGCGAAAGTCATGCCCGGTGAACTTTTGTACTGGGAAAGTCATGCCCGGTCAACTTTTGTATTGGGAAAGTCATGCCCGGTGATCTTTTGTACTGGGAAAGTCATGCCCGGTCAACTTTTGTATTGGGAAAGTCATGACCGGTCAACATTTGTATTGGGAAAGTCATGGCCGGTGATCTTTTGTACTGGGAAAGTCATGCCCGGTGAACTTTTGTATTGGGAAAGTCATGCCCGGTGAACTTTTGTATTGGGAAAGTCATGCCCGGTCAACTTTTGTATTGGGAAAGTCATGCCGGTGAACTTTTGTATTGGGAAAGTCATGCCCGGTGAACTTTTGTATTGTGAAAGTCATGCCCGGTGAACTTTTGTATTGGGAAAGGCATGCCCGGTGAACTTTTGTACCGGGAAAGTCATGCCCGGTGAACTTTTGTATTGGGAAAGTCATGCCCGGTGAACTTTTGTATTGGGAAAGTCATGCCCGGTCAACTTTTGTATTGGGAAAGTCATGCCCGGTGAACTTTTGTATTGGGAAAGTCATGCCCGGTGAACTTTTGTACTGGGAAAGTCATGCCCGGTGAACTTTTGTACTGGGAAAGTCATGCCCGGTGAACTCTTGTACTGGGAAAGTCATGCCCGGTGAACTTTTGTATTGGGAAAGTCATGCCCGGTGAACTTTTGTATTGGAAAGTCATGCCCGGTGAACTTTTGTACTGGGAAAGTCATGCCCGGTGAACTTTTGTACTGGGAAAGTCATGCCCGGTGAACTTTTGTATTGGGAAAGTCATGCCCGGTGAACTTTTGTATTGGGAAAGTCATGCCCAGTGAACTTTTGTATTGGGAAAGTCATGCCCGGTGAACTTTTGTACTGGGAAAGTCATGCCCGGTGATCTTTTGTACTGGGAAAGTCATGCCCGGTGAACTTTTGTATTGGGAAAGTCATGCCCGGTGAACTTTTGTATTGGGAAAGTCATGCCCGGTGAACTTTTGTATTGGGAAAGTCATGCCCGGTGAACTTTTGTATTGGGAAAGTCATGCCCGGTGAACTTTTGTATGGGAAAGTCATGCCCGGTGAACTTTTGTATTGGGAAAGTTATGCCCGGTGAACTTTTGTATTGGGAAAGTCATGCCCGGTGAACTTTTGTATGGGAAAAGTCATGCCCGGTGAACTTTTGTATTGGGAAAGTCATGCCCGGTGAACATTTGTACTGGGAAAGTCATGCCCGGTCAACTTTTGTATTGGGAAAGTCATGCCCGGTGATGTTTTGTACTGGGAAAGTCATGCCCGGTGAACTTTTGTATTGGGAAAGTCATGCCCGGTGAACTTTTGTATTGGGAAAGTCATGCCCGGTCAACTTTTGTATTGGGAAAGTCATGCCCGGTGAACTTTTGTATTGGGAAAGTCATACCCGGTCAACTTTTGTACTGGAAAGTCATGCCCGGTCAACTTTTGTATTGGGAAAGTCATGCCCGGTGAACTTTTGTACTGGGAAAGTCATGCCCGGTGAACTTTTGTATTGGGAAAGTCATGCCCGGTGATCTTTTGTACTGGGAAAGTCATGCCCGGTGAACTTTTGTATGGGAAAAGTCATGCCCGGTGAACTTTTGTATGGGAACAGTCATGCCCGGTGAACTTTTGTATTGGGAAAGTCATGCCCGGTGAACTTTTGTATGGGAAAGTAATGCCCGGTGAACTTTTGTATTGGGAAAGTCATGCCCGGTGAACTTTTGTATTGGGAAAGTCATGCCCGGTGAACTTTTGTATTGGGAAAGTCATGCCCGGTGAACTTTTGTACTGGGAAAGTCATGCCCGGTCAACTTTTGTATTGGGAAAGTCATGCCCGGTGATCTTTTGTACTGGGAAAGTCATGCCCGGTGAACTTTTGTATTGGGAAAGTCATGCCCGGTGAACTTTTGTATTGGAAAGTCATGCCCGGTGAACTTTTGTGTTGGAAAAGCCATGCCGGTCAACTTTTGTATGGGAAAATCATGCCCGGTGAACTTTTGTATTGGGAAAGTCATGCCCGGTGAACTTTTGTATTGGGAAAGTCATGCCCGGTGAACTTTTGTACTGGGAAAGTCATGCCCGGTCAACTTTTGTATTGGGAAAGTCATGCCCGGTGAACTTTTGTATTGGGAAAGTCATGCCCGGTGAACTTTTGTATTGGGAAAGTCATGCCCGGTGAACTTTTGTATTGGGAAAGTCATGCCCGGTCAACTTTTGTATTGGGAAAGTCATGCCCGGTGAACTTTTGTATTGGGAAAGTCATGCCCGGTGAACTTTTGTATTGGGAAAGTCATGCCCGGTGAACTTTTGTATTGGGAAAGTCATGCCCGGTGAACTTTTGTATGGGAAAGTCATGCCCGGTGAACTTTTGTATTGGGAAAGTCATGCCCGGTGAACTTTTGTATTGGGAAAGTCATGCCCGGTGAACTTTTGTATGGGAAAAGTCATGCCCGGTGAACTTTTGTATTGGGAAAGTCATGCCCGGTGATCTTTTGTATTGGGAAAGTCATGCCCGGTGAACTTTTGTATTGGGAAAGTCATGCCCGGTCAACTTTTGTATTGGGAAAGTCATGACCGGTGAACTTTTGTACTGGGAAAGTCATGCCCGGTGAACTTTTGTATTGGGAAAGTCATGCCCGGTGAACTTTTGTACTGGGAAAGTCATGCCCGGTGAACTTTTGTATTGGGAAAGTCATGCCCGGTGAACTTTTGTACTGGGAAAGTCATGCCCGGTGAACTTTTGTATTGGGAAAGTCATGCCCGGTGAACATTTGTATTGGGAAAGTCATGCCCGGTGAACTTTTGTATTGGGAAAGTCATGCCCGGTGAACTTTTGTATTGGGAAAGTCATGCCCGGTGAACTTTTGTATTGGGAAAGTCATGCCCGGTGAACTTTTGTATTGGGAAAGTCATGCCCGGTGAACTTTTGTATTGGGAAAGTCATGCCCGGTCAACTTTTGTATTGGGAAAGTCATGCCCGGTGAACTTTTGTACTGGGAAAGTCATGCCCGGTGAACTTTTGTATGGGAAAAGTCATGCCCGGTGAACTTTTGTACTGGGAAAGTCATGCCCGGTGAACTTTTGTATTGGGAAAGTCATGCCCGGTGAACTTTTGTATGGGAAAGTCATGCCCGGTGAACTTTTGTATTGGGAAAGTCATGCCCGGTAAACTTTTGTATTGGGAAAGTCATGCCCGGTCAACTTTTGTATTGGGAAAGTCATGCCGGTGAACTTTTGTATTGGGAAAGTAATGCCCGGTGAACTTTTGTATTGGGAAAGTCATGCCCGGTGATCTTTTGTACTGGGAAAGTCATGCCCGGTGAACCTTTGTATTGGGAAAGTCATGCCCGGTGAACTTTTGTATTGGGAAAGTCATGCCCGGTGAACTTTTGTATTGGGAAAGTCATGCCCGGTGAACTTTTGTATTGGGAAAGTCATGCCCGGTGAACTTTTGTATTGGGAAAGTCATGCCCGGTGAACTTTTGTATTGGGAAAGTCATGCCCGGTTAACTTTTGTATTGGGAAAGTCATGCCCGGTGATCTTTTGTACTGGGAAAGTCATGCCCGGTGAACTTTTGTATTGGGAAAGTCATGCCCGGTGAACTTTTGTACTGGGAAAGTCATGCCCGGTGAACTTTTGTATTGGGAAAGTCATGCCCGGTCAACTTTTGTATTGGGAAAGTCATGCCCTTGTATTGGGAAAGTCATGCCCGGTGAACTTTTGTATTGGGAAAGTCATGCCCGGTGAACTTTTGTACTGGGAAAAGTCATGCCCGGTGATCTTTTGTACTGGGAAAGTCATGCCCGGTGATCTTTTGCACTGGGAAATTCATGCCCGGTCAACTTTTGCATTGGGAAAGTCATGCCCGGTGAACTTTTGTATTGGGAAAGTCATGCCCGGTGATCTTTTGTACTGGGAAAGTCATGCCCGGTGAACTTTTGTATTGGGAAAGTCATGCCCGGTGAACTTTTGTACTGGGAAAAGTCATGCCCGGTGATCTTTTGTACTGGGAAAGTCATGCCCGGTGATCTTTTGCACTGGGAAAGTCATGCCCGTCAACTTTTGTATTGGGAAAGTCATGCCCGGTGATCTTTTGTACTGGGAAAGTCATGCCCGGTGAACTTTTGTACTGGGAAAGTCATGCCCGGTGAACTTTTGTATTGGGAAAGTCATGCCCGGTGAACTTTTGTATTGGGAAAGTCATGCCCGGTGAACTTTTGTATTGGGAAAGTCATGCCCGGTGAACTTTTGTATTGGGAAAGTCATGCCCGGTCAACTTTTGTATTGGGAAAGTCATGCCGGTGAACTTTTGTATTGGGAAAGTCATGCCCGGTGAACTTTTGTATTGGGAAAGTCATGCCCGGTGAACTTTTGTATTGGGAAAGTCATGCCCGGTGAACTTTTGTATGGGAAAAGTCATGCCCGGTGATCTTTTGTACTGGGAAAGTCATGCCCGGTGAACTTTTGTATTGGGAAAAGTCATGCCCGGTGATCTTTTGTACTGGGAAAGTCATGCCCGGTAAACTTTTGTATTGGGAAAGTCATGCCCGGTGATCTTTTGTACTGGGAAGGTCATGCCCGGTGAACTTTTGTATTGGGAAAGTCATGCCCGGTGATCTTTTGTACTGGGAAAGTCATGCCCGGTGAACTTTTGTATGGGAAAAGTCATGCCCGGTGAACTTTTGTATTGGGAAAGTCATGCCCGGTGAACTTTTGTACTGGGAAAGTCATGCCCGGTGAACTTTTGTATTGGGAAAGTCATGCCCGGTGAACTTTTGTATTGGGAAAGTCATGCCCGGTGAACTTTTGTATTGGGAAAGTCATGCCCGGTGAACTTTTGTACTGGGAAAGTCATGCCCGGTGAACTTTTGTATTGGGAAAGTCATGCCCGGTCAAATTTGTATTGGGAAAGTCATGCCCGGTGAACTTTTGTATTGGGAAAGTCATGCCCGGTGAACTTTTGTATTGGGAAAGTCATGCCCGGTGAACTTTTGTATGGGAAAAGTCATGCCCGGTGAACTTTTGTATTGGGAAAGTCATGCCCGGTCAACTTTTGGATTGGGAAAAGTCATGCCCGGTGATCTTTTGTACTGGGAAAGTCATGCCCGGTGAACTTTTTTATTAGGAAAGTCATGCCCGGTGATCTTTTGTATTGGGAAAGTCATGCCCGGTCAACTTTTGTATTAGGAAAGTCATGCCCGGTGAACTTTTGTACTGGGAAAGTCATGCCCGGTGAACTTTTGTATTGGGAAAGTCATGCCCGGTCAACTTTTGGATTGGGAAAGTCATGCCCGGTGATCTTTTGTACTGGGAAAGTCATGCCCGGTGAACTTTTTTATTAGGAAAGTCATGCCCGGTGATCTTTTGTATTGGGAAAGTCATGCCCGGTCAACTTTTGTATTAGGAAAGTCATGCCCGGTGAACTTTTGTATTGGGAAAGTAATGCCCGGTGAACTTTTGTATTGGGAAAGTCATGCCCGGTGATCTTTTGTACTGGGAAAGTCATGCCCGGTGAACCTTTGTATTGGGAAAGTCATGCCCGGTGAACTTTTGTATTGGGAAAGTCATGCCCGGTGAACTTTTGTATTGGGAAAGTCATGCCCGGTGAACTTTTGTATTGGGAAAGTCATGCCCGGTGAACTTTTGTATTGGGAAAGTCATGCCCGGTTAACTTTTGTATTGGGAAAGTCATGCCCGGTGATCTTTTGTACTGGGAAAGTCATGCCCGGTGAACTTTTGTATTGGGAAAGTCATGCCCGGTGAACTTTTGTACTGGGAAAGTCATGCCCGGTGAACTTTTGTATTGGGAAAGTCATGCCCGGTCAACTTTTGTATGGGAAAGTCATGCCCTTGTATTGGGAAAGTCATGCCCGGTGAACTTTTGTATTGGGAAAGTCATGCCCGGTGAACTTTTGTATTGGGAAAGTCATGCCCGGTGATCTTTTGTACTGGGAAAGTCATGCCCGGTGAACTTTTGTATTGGGAAAGTCATGCCCGGTCAACTTTTGGATTGGGAAAGTCATGCCCGGTGATCTTTTGTACTGGGAAAGTCATGCCCGGTGAACTTTTTTATTAGGAAAGTCATGCCCGGTGATCTTTTGTATTGGGAAAGTCATGCCCGGTCAACTTTTGTATTAGGAAAGTCATGCCCGGTGAACTTTTGTATTGGGAAAGTAATGCCCGGTGAACTTTTGTATTGGGAAAGTCATGCCCGGTGGTCTTTTGTACTGGGAAAGTCATGCCCGGTCAACTTTTGTATTGGGAAAGTCATGCCCGGTCAACTTTTGTATTGGGAAAGTCATGACCGGTGAACTTTTGTATTGGGAAAGTCATGCCCGGTGAACTTTTGTATTGGGAAAGTCATGCCCGGTGAACTTTTGTATTGGGAAAGTCATGCCCGGTGAACTTTTGTATTGGGAAAGTCATGCCCGGTTAACTTTTGTATTGGGAAAGTCATGCCCGGTGATCTTTTGTACTGGGAAAGTCATGCCCGGTGAACTTTTGTATTGGGAAAGTCATGCCCGGTAAACTTTTGTATTGGGAAAGTCATGCCCGGTCAACTTTTGTATTGGGAAAGTCATGCCCGGTGAACTTTTGTATTGGGAAAGTAATGCCCGGTGAACTTTTGTATTGGGAAAGTCATGCCCGGTGATCTTTTGTACTGGGAAAGTCATGCCCGGTGAACCTTTGTATTGGGAAAGTCATGCCCGGTGAACTTTTGTATTGGGAAAGTCATGCCCGGTGAACTTTTGTATTGGGAAAGTCATGCCCGGTGAACTTTTGTATTGGGAAAGTCATGCCCGGTGAACTTTTGTATTGGGAAAGTCATGCCCGGTGAACTTTTGTATTGGGAAAGTCATGCCCGGTTAACTTTTGTATTGGGAAAGTCATGCCCGGTGATCTTTTGTACTGGGAAAGTCATGCCCGGTGAACTTTTGTATTGGGAAAGTCATGCCCGGTGAACTTTTGTACTGGGAAAGTCATGCCCGGTGAACTTTTGTATTGGGAAAGTCATGCCCGGTGAACTTTTGTACTGGGAAAGTCATGCCCGGTGAACTTTTGTATTGGGAAAGTCATGCCCGGTCAACTTTTGTATTGGGAAAGTCATGCCCTTGTATTGGGAAAGTCATGCCCGGTGAACTTTTGTATTGGGAAAGTCATGCCCGGTGAACTTTTGTACTGGGAAAAGTCATGCCCGGTGATCTTTTGTACTGGGAAAGTCATGCCCGGTGATCTTTTGCACTGGGAAATTCATGCCCGGTCAACTTTTGCATTGGGAAAGTCATGCCCGGTGAACTTTTGTATTGGGAAAGTCATGCCCGGTGATCTTTTGTACTGGGAAAGTCATGCCCGGTGAACTTTTGTATTGGAAAGTCATGCCCGGTGAACTTTTGTACTGGGAAAAGTCATGCCCGGTGATCTTTTGTACTGGGAAAGTCATGCCCGGTGATCTTTTGCACTGGGAAAGTCATGCCCGTCAACTTTTGTATTGGGAAAGTCATGCCCGGTGATCTTTTGTACTGGGAAAGTCATGCCCGGTGAACTTTTGTACTGGGAAAGTCATGCCCGGTGAACTTTTGTATTGGGAAAGTCATGCCCGGTGAACTTTTGTATTGGGAAAGTCATGCCCGGTGAACTTTTGTATTGGGAAAGTCATGCCCGGTGAACTTTTGTATTGGGAAAGTCATGCCCGGTCAACTTTTGTATTGGGAAAGTCATGCCCGGTGAACTTTTGTATTGGGAAAGTCATGCCCGGTGAACTTTTGTATTGGGAAAGTCATGCCCGGTGAACTTTTGTATTGGGAAAGTCATGCCCGGTGAACTTTTGTATGGGAAAAGTCATGCCCGGTGATCTTTTGTACTGGGAAAGTCATGCCCGGTGAACTTTTGTATTGGGAAAAGTCATGCCCGGTGATCTTTTGTACTGGGAAAGTCATGCCCGGTAAACTTTTGTATTGGGAAAGTCATGCCCGGTGATCTTTTGTACTGGGAAGGTCATGCCCGGTGAACTTTTGTATTGGGAAAGTCATGCCCGGTGATCTTTTGTACTGGGAAAGTCATGCCCGGTGAACTTTTGTATGGGAAAAGTCATGCCCGGTGAACTTTTGTATTGGGAAAGTCATGCCCGGTGAACTTTTGTACTGGGAAAGTCATGCCCGGTGAACTTTTGTATTGGGAAAGTCATGCCCGGTGAACTTTTGTATTGGGAAAGTCATGCCCGGTGAACTTTTGTATTGGGAAAGTCATGCCCGGTGAACTTTTGTACTGGGAAAGTCATGCCCGGTGAACTTTTGTATTGGGAAAGTCATGCCCGGTCAAATTTGTATTGGGAAAGTCATGCCCGGTGAACTTTTGTATTGGGAAAGTCATGCCCGGTGAACTTTTGTATTGGGAAAGTCATGCCCGGTGAACTTTTGTATGGGAAAAGTCATGCCCGGTGAACTTTTGTATTGGGAAAGTCATGCCCGGTCAACTTTTGGATTGGGAAAGTCATGCCCGGTGATCTTTTGTACTGGGAAAGTCATGCCCGGTGAACTTTTTTATTAGGAAAGTCATGCCCGGTGATCTTTTGTATTGGGAAAGTCATGCCCGGTCAACTTTTGTATTAGGAAAGTCATGCCCGGTGAACTTTTGTACTGGGAAAGTCATGCCCGGTGAACTTTTGTATTGGGAAAGTCATGCCCGGTCAACTTTTGGATTGGGAAAGTCATGCCCGGTGATCTTTTGTACTGGGAAAGTCATGCCCGGTGAACTTTTTTATTAGGAAAGTCATGCCCGGTGATCTTTTGTATTGGGAAAGTCATGCCCGGTCAACTTTTGTATTAGGAAAGTCATGCCCGGTGAACTTTTGTATTGGGAAAGTAATGCCCGGTGAACTTTTGTATTGGGAAAGTCATGCCCGGTGATCTTTTGTACTGGGAAAGTCATGCCCGGTGAACCTTTGTATTGGGAAAGTCATGCCCGGTGAACTTTTGTATTGGGAAAGTCATGCCCGGTGAACTTTTGTATTGGGAAAGTCATGCCCGGTGAACTTTTGTATTGGGAAAGTCATGCCCGGTGAACTTTTGTATTGGGAAAGTCATGCCCGGTTAACTTTTGTATTGGGAAAGTCATGCCCGGTGATCTTTTGTACTGGGAAAGTCATGCCCGGTGAACTTTTGTATTGGGAAAGTCATGCCCGGTGAACTTTTGTACTGGGAAAGTCATGCCCGGTGAACTTTTGTATTGGGAAAGTCATGCCCGGTCAACTTTTGTATTGGGAAAGTCATGCCCTTGTATTGGGAAAGTCATGCCCGGTGAACTTTTGTATTGGGAAAGTCATGCCCGGTGAACTTTTGTATTGGGAAAGTCATGCCCGGTGATCTTTTGTACTGGGAAAGTCATGCCCGGTGAACTTTTGTATTGGGAAAGTCATGCCCGGTCAACTTTTGGATTGGGAAAGTCATGCCCGGTGATCTTTTGTACTGGGAAAGTCATGCCCGGTGAACTTTTTTATTAGGAAAGTCATGCCCGGTGATCTTTTGTATTGGGAAAGTCATGCCCGGTCAACTTTTGTATTAGGAAAGTCATGCCCGGTGAACTTTTGTATTGGGAAAGTAATGCCCGGTGAACTTTTGTATTGGGAAAGTCATGCCCGGTGGTCTTTTGTACTGGGAAAGTCATGCCCGGTCAACTTTTGTATTGGGAAAGTCATGCCCGGTCAACTTTTGTATTGGGAAAGTCATGACCGGTGAACTTTTGTATTGGGAAAGTCATGCCCGGTGAACTTTTGTATTGGGAAAGTCATGCCCGGTGAACTTTTGTATTGGGAAAGTCATGCCCGGTGAACTTTTGTATTGGGAAAGTCATGCCCGGTTAACTTTTGTATTGGGAAAGTCATGCCCGGTGATCTTTTGTACTGGGAAAGTCATGCCCGGTGAACTTTTGTATTGGGAAAGTCATGCCCGGTGAACTTTTGTACTGGGAAAGTCATGCCCGGTGAACTTTTGTATTGGGAAAGTCATGCCCGGTCAACTTTTGTATTGGGAAAGTCATGCCCTTGTATTGGGAAAGTCATGCCCGGTGAACTTTTGTATTGGGAAAGTCATGCCCGGTGAACTTTTGTATTGGGAAAGTCATGCCCGGTGATCTTTTGTACTGGGAAAGTCATGCCCGGTGAACTTTTGTATTGGGAAAGTCATGCCCGGTGAACTTTTGTACTGGGAAAAGTCATGCCCGGTGATCTTTTGTACTGGGAAAGTCATGCCCGGTGATCTTTTGCACTGGGAAATTCATGCCCGGTCAACTTTTGCATTGGGAAAGTCATGCCCGGTGAACTTTTGTATTGGGAAAGTCATGCCCGGTGATCTTTTGTACTGGGAAAGTCATGCCCGGTGAACTTTTGTATTGGGAAAGTCATGCCCGGTGAACTTTTGTACTGGGAAAAGTCATGCCCGGTGATCTTTTGTACTGGGAAAGTCATGCCCGGTGATCTTTTGCACTGGGAAAGTCATGCCCGTCAACTTTTGTATTGGGAAAGTCATGCCCGGTGATCTTTTGTACTGGGAAAGTCATGCCCGGTGAACTTTTGTACTGGGAAAGTCATGCCCGGTGAACTTTTGTATTGGGAAAGTCATGCCCGGTGAACTTTTGTATTGGGAAAGTCATGCCCGGTGAACTTTTGTATTGGGAAAGTCATGCCCGGTGAACTTTTGTATTGGGAAAGTCATGCCCGGTCAACTTTTGTATTGGGAAAGTCATGCCCGGTAAACTTTTGTATTGGGAAAGTCATGCCCGGTCAACTTTTGTATTGGGAAAGTCATGCCCGGTGAACTTTTGTATTGGGAAAGTAATGCCCGGTGAACTTTTGTATTGGGAAAGTCATGCCCGGTGATCTTTTGTACTGGGAAAGTCATGCCCGGTGAACCTTTGTATTGGGAAAGTCATGCCCGGTGAACTTTTGTATTGGGAAAGTCATGCCCGGTGAACTTTTGTATTGGGAAAGTCATGCCCGGTGAACTTTTGTATTGGGAAAGTCATGCCCGGTGAACTTTTGTATTGGGAAAGTCATGCCCGGTGAACTTTTGTATTGGGAAAGTCATGCCCGGTTAACTTTTGTATTGGGAAAGTCATGCCCGGTGATCTTTTGTACTGGGAAAGTCATGCCCGGTGAACTTTTGTATTGGGAAAGTCATGCCCGGTGAACTTTTGTACTGGGAAAGTCATGCCCGGTGAACTTTTGTATTGGGAAAGTCATGCCCGGTGAACTTTTGTACTGGGAAAGTCATGCCCGGTGAACTTTTGTATTGGGAAAGTCATGCCCGGTCAACTTTTGTATTGGGAAAGTCATGCCCTTGTATTGGGAAAGTCATGCCCGGTGAACTTTTGTATTGGGAAAGTCATGCCCGGTGAACTTTTGTACTGGGAAAAGTCATGCCCGGTGATCTTTTGTACTGGGAAAGTCATGCCCGGTGGGTGATCTTTTGCACTGGGAAATTCATGCCCGGTCAACTTTGCATTGGGAAAGTCATGCCCGGTGAACTTTTGTATTGGGAAAGTCATGCCCGGTGATCTTTTGTACTGGGAAAGTCATGCCCGGTGAACTTTGTATTGGGAAAGTCATGCCCGGTGAACTTTTGTACTGGGAAAAGTCATGCCCGGTTGACTTTTGTACTGGAAAGTCATGCCCGGTGATCTTTTGCACTGGGAAAGTCATGCCGGTCAACTTTTGCATTGGGAAAGTCATGCCCGGTGAACTTTTGTACTGGGAAAGTCATGCCCGGTGATCTTTTGTACTGGGAAAGTCATGCCCGGTGAACTTTGTATTGGGAAAGTCATGCCCGGTGAACTTTTGTATTGGGAAAGTCATGCCCGGTGATCTTTTGTACTGGGGAAAGTCATGCCCGGTGATCTTTTGTACTGGGAAAGTCATGCCCGGTCAACTTTTGTATTGGGAAAGTCATGCCCGGTGATCTTTTGTATTGGGAAAGTCATGCCCGGTGAACTTTTGTATTGGGAAAGTCATGCCCGGTGAACTTTTGTATTGGGAAAGTCATGCCCGGTGAACTTTTGTATGGGAAAAGTCATGCCCGGTGAACTTTTGTACTTGGGAAAGTCATGCCCGGTGAACTTTTGTATTGGGAAAGTCATGCCCGGTGAACTTTTGTATTGGGAAAGTCATGCCCGTGAACTTTTGTATTGGGAAAGTCATGCCCGTGAACTTTTGTATTGGGAAAGTCATGCCCGGTGAACTTTTGTATTGGGAAAGTCATGCCCGGTGAACTTTTGTATTGGGAAAGTCATGCCCGGTGAACTTTTGTATGGGAAAGTCATGCCCGGTGAACTTTTGTATTGGGAAAGTCATGCCCGGTGAACTTTTGTACTGGGAAAGTCATGCCCGGTGAACTTTTGTATTGGGAAAGTCATGCCCGGTGAACTTTTGTATTGGGAAAGTCATGCCCGGTGAACTTTTGTATTGGGAAAGTCATGCCCGGTGAACTTTTGTACTGGGAAAGTCATGCCCGGTGAACTTTTGTATTGGGAAAGTCATGCCCGGTCAAATTTGTATTGGGAAAGTCATGCCCGGTGAACTTTTGTATTGGGGAAAGTCATGCCCGGTGAACTTTTGTATTGGGAAAGTCATGCCCGGTGAACTTTTGTATGGGAAAAGTCATGCCCGGTGAACTTTTGTATTGGGAAAGTCATGCCCGGTCAACTTTTGGATTGGGAAAGTCATGCCCGGTGATCTTTTGTACTGGGAAAGTCATGCCCGGTGAACTTTTTTATTAGGAAAGTCATGCCCGGTGATCTTTTGTATTGGGAAAGTCATGCCGGTCAACTTTTGTATTAGGAAAGTCATGCCCGGTGAACTTTTGTACTGGGAAAGTCATGCCCGGTGAACTTTTGTATTGGGAAAGTCATGCCCGGTCAACTTTTGGATTGGGAAAGTCATGCCCGGTGATCTTTTGTACTGGGAAAGTCATGCCCGGTGAACTTTTTTATTAGGAAAGTCATGCCCGGTGATCTTTTGTATTGGGAAAGTCATGCCCGGTCAACTTTTGTATTAGGAAAGTCATGCCCGGTGAACTTTTGTATTGGGAAAGTAATGCCCGGTGAACTTTTGTATTGGGAAAGTCCATGCCCGGTGATCTTTTGTACTGGGAAAGTCATGCCCGGTGAACCTTTGTATTGGGAAAGTCATGCCCGGTGAACTTTTGTATTGGGAAAGTCATGCCCGGTGAACTTTTGTATTGGGAAAGTCATGCCCGGTGAACTTTTGTATTGGGAAAGTCATGCCCGGTGAACTTTTGTATTGGGAAAGTCATGCCCGGTTAACTTTTGTATTGGGAAAGTCATGCCCGGTGATCTTTTGTACTGGGAAAGTCATGCCCGGTGAACTTTTGTATTGGGAAAGTCATGCCCGGTGAACTTTTGTACTGGGAAAGTCATGCCCGGTGAACTTTTGTATTGGGAAAGTCATGCCCGGTCAACTTTTGTATTGGGAAAGTCATGCCCTGTATTGGGAAAGTCATGCCCGGTGAACTTTTGTATTGGGAAAGTCATGCCCGGTGAACTTTTGTATTGGGAAAGTCATGCCCGGTGATCTTTTGTACTGGGAAAGTCATGCCCGGTGAACTTTTGTATTGGGAAAGTCATGCCCGGTCAACTTTTGGATTGGGAAAGTCATGCCCGGTGATCTTTTGTACTGGGAAAGTCATGCCCGGTGAACTTTTTTATTAGGAAAGTCATGCCCGGTGATCTTTTGTATTGGGAAAGTCATGCCCGGTCAACTTTTGTATTAGGAAAGTCATGCCCGGTGAACTTTTGTATTGGGAAAGTAATGCCCGGTGAACTTTTGTATTGGGAAAGTCATGCCCGGTGGTCTTTTGTACTGGGAAAGTCATGCCCGGTCAACTTTTGTATTGGGAAAGTCATGCCCGGTCAACTTTTGTATTGGGAAAGTCATGACCGGTGAACTTTTGTATTGGGAAAGTCATGCCCGGTGAACTTTTGTATTGGGAAAGTCATGCCCGGTGAACTTTTTGTATTGGGAAAGTCATGCCCGGTGAACTTTTGTATTGGGAAAGTCATGCCCGGTTAACTTTTGTATTGGGAAAGTCATGCCCGGTGATCTTTTGTACTGGGAAAGTCATGCCCGGTGAACTTTTGTATTGGGAAAGTCATGCCCGGTGAACTTTTGTACTGGGAAAGTCATGCCCGGTGAACTTTTGTATTGGGAAAGTCATGCCCGGTCAACTTTTGTATTGGGAAAGTCATGCCCTTGTATTGGGAAAGTCATGCCCGGTGAACTTTTGTATTGGGAAAGTCATGCCCGGTGAACTTTTGTATTGGGAAAGTCATGCCCGGTGATCTTTTGTACTGGGAAAGTCATGCCCGGTGAACTTTTGTATTGGGAAAGTCATGCCCGGTGAACTTTTGTACTGGGAAAAGTCATGCCCGGTGATCTTTTGTACTGGGAAAGTCATGCCCGGTGATCTTTTGCACTGGGAAATTCATGCCCGGTCAACTTTTGCATTGGGAAAGTCATGCCCGGTGAACTTTTGTATTGGGAAAGTCATGCCCGGTGATCTTTTGTACTGGGAAAGTCATGCCCGGTGAACTTTTGTATTGGGAAAGTCATGCCCGGTGAACTTTTGTACTGGGAAAAGTCATGCCCGGTGATCTTTTGTACTGGGAAAGTCATGCCCGGTGATCTTTTGCACTGGGAAAGTCATGCCCGTCAACTTTTGTATTGGGAAAGTCATGCCCGGTGATCTTTTGTACTGGGAAAGTCATGCCCGGTGAACTTTTGTACTGGGAAAGTCATGCCCGGTGAACTTTTGTATTGGGAAAGTCATGCCCGGTGAACTTTTGTATTGGGAAAGTCATGCCCGGTGAACTTTTGTATTGGGAAAGTCATGCCCGGTGAACTTTTGTATTGGGAAAGTCATGCCCGGTCAACTTTTGTATTGGGAAAGTCATGCCCGGTGAACTTTTGTATTGGGAAAGTCATGCCCGGTGAACTTTTTGTATTGGGAAAGTCATGCCCGGTGAACTTTTGTATTGGGAAAGTCATGCCCGGTGAACTTTTGTATGGGAAAAGTCATGCCCGGTGATCTTTTGTACTGGGAAAGTCATGCCCCGGTGAACTTTTGTATTGGGAAAAGTCATGCCCGGTGATCTTTTGTACTGGGAAAGTCATGCCCGGTAAACTTTTGTATTGGGAAAGTCATGCCCGGTGATCTTTTGTACTGGGAAGGTCATGCCCGGTGAACTTTTGTATTGGGAAAGTCATGCCCGGTGATCTTTTGTACTGGGAAAGTCATGCCCGGTGAACTTTTGTATGGGAAAAGTCATGCCCGGTGAACTTTTGTATTGGGAAAGTCATGCCCGGTGAACTTTTGTATTGGGAAAGTCATGCCCGGTGAACTTTTGTATTGGGAAAGTCATGCCCGGTGAACTTTTGTATTGGGAAAGTCATGCCCGGTGAACTTTTGTATTGGGAAAGTCATGCCCGGTTAACTTTTGTATTGGGAAAGTCATGCCCGGTGATCTTTTGTACTGGGAAAGTCATGCCCGGTGAACTTTTGTATTGGGAAAGTCATGCCCGGTGAACTTTTGTACTGGGAAAGTCATGCCCGGTGAACTTTTGTATTGGGAAAGTCATGCCCGGTCAACTTTTGTATTGGGAAAGTCATGCCCTTGTATTGGGAAAGTCATGCCCGGTGAACTTTTGTATTGGGAAAGTCATGCCCGGTGAACTTTTGTATTGGGAAAGTCATGCCCGGTGATCTTTTGTACTGGGAAAGTCATGCCCGGTGAACTTTTGTATTGGGAAAGTCATGCCCGGTCAACTTTTGGATTGGGAAAGTCATGCCCGGTGATCTTTTGTACTGGGGAAAGTCATGCCCGGTGAACTTTTTTATTAGGAAAGTCATGCCCGGTGATCTTTTGTATTGGGAAAGTCATGCCCGGTCAACTTTTGTATTAGGAAAGTCATGCCCGGTGAACTTTTGTATTGGGAAAGTAATGCCCGGTGAACTTTTGTATTGGGAAAGTCATGCCCGGTGGTCTTTTGTACTGGGAAAGTCATGCCCGGTCAACTTTTGTATTGGGAAAGTCATGCCCGGTCAACTTTTGTATTGGGAAAGTCATGACCGGTGAACTTTTGTATTGGGAAAGTCATGCCCGGTGAACTTTTGTATTGGGAAAGTCATGCCCGGTGAACTTTTGTATTGGGAAAGTCATGCCCGGTGAACTTTTGTATTGGGAAAGTCATGCCCGGTTAACTTTTGTATTGGGAAAGTCATGCCCGGTGATCTTTTGTACTGGGAAAGTCATGCCCGGTGAACTTTTGTATTGGGAAAGTCATGCCCGGTGAACTTTTGTACTGGGAAAGTCATGCCCGGTGAACTTTTGTATTGGGAAAGTCATGCCCGGTCAACTTTTGTGTTGGGAAAGTCATGCCCTTGTATTGGGAAAGTCATGCCCGGTGAACTTTTGTATTGGGAAAGTCATGCCCGGTGAACTTTTGTATTGGGAAAGTCATGCCCGGTGATCTTTTGTACTGGGAAAGTCATGCCCGGTGAACTTTTGTATTGGGAAAGTCATGCCCGGTGAACTTTTGTACTGGGAAAAGTCATGCCCGGTGATCTTTTGTACTGGGAAAGTCATGCCCGGTGATCTTTTGCACTGGGAAATTCATGCCCGGTCAACTTTTGCATTGGGAAAGTCATGCCCGGTGAACTTTTGTATTGGGAAAGTCATGCCCGGTGATCTTTTGTACTGGGAAAGTCATGCCCGGTGAACTTTTGTATTGGGAAAGTCATGCCCGGTGAACTTTTGTACTGGGAAAAGTCATGCCCGGTGATCTTTTGTACTGGGAAAGTCATGCCCGGTGATCTTTTGCACTGGGAAAGTCATGCCCGTCAACTTTTGTATTGGGAAAGTCATGCCCGGTGATCTTTTGTACTGGGAAAGTCATGCCCGGTGAACTTTTGTACTGGGAAAGTCATGCCCGGTGAACTTTTGTATTGGGAAAGTCATGCCCGGTGAACTTTTGTATTGGGAAAGTCATGCCCGGTGAACTTTTGTATTGGGAAAGTCATGCCCGGTGAACTTTTGTATTGGGAAAGTCATGCCCGGTCAACTTTTGTATTGGGAAAGTCATGCCCGGTGAACTTTTGTATTGGGAAAGTCATGCCCGGTGAACTTTTGTATTGGGAAAGTCATGCCCGGTGAACTTTTGTATTGGGAAAGTCATGCCCGGTGAACTTTTGTATGGGAAAAGTCATGCCCGGTGATCTTTTGTACTGGGAAAGTCATGCCCGGTGAACTTTTGTATTGGGAAAAGTCATGCCCGGTGATCTTTTGTACTGGGAAAGTCATGCCCGGTAAACTTTTGTATTGGGAAAGTCATGCCCGGTGATCTTTTGTACTGGGAAGGTCATGCCCGGTGAACTTTTGTATTGGGAAAGTCATGCCCGGTGATCTTTTGTACTGGGAAAGTCATGCCCGGTGAACTTTTGTATGGGAAAAGTCATGCCCGGTGAACTTTTGTATTGGGAAAGTCATGCCCGGTGAACTTTTGTACTGGGAAAGTCATGCCCGGTGAACTTTTGTATTGGGAAAGTCATGCCCGGTGAACTTTTGTATTGGGAAAGTCATGCCCGGTGAACTTTTGTATTGGGAAAGTCATGCCCGGTGAACTTTTGTACTGGGAAAGTCATGCCCGGTGAACTTTTGTACTGGGAAAGTCATGCCCGGTGAACTTTTGTATTGGGAAAGTCATGCCCGGTGAACTTTTGTATTGGGAAAGTCATGCCCGGTGAACTTTTGTATTGGGAAAGTCATGCCCGGTCAAATTTGTATTGGGAAAGTCATGCCCGGTGAACTTTTGTATTGGGAAAGTCATGCCCGGTGAACTTTTGTATTGGGAAAGTCATGCCCGGTGAACTTTTGTATGGGAAAAGTCATGCCCGGTGAACTTTTGTATTGGAAAAGTCATGCCCGGTCAACTTTTCGATTTGGGAAAGTCATGCCCGGTGATCTTTTGTACTGGGAAAGTCATGCCCGGTGAACTTTTTTATTAGGAAAGTCATGCCCGGTGATCTTTTGTATTGGGAAAGTCATGCCCGGTCAACTTTTGTATTAGGAAAGTCATGCCCGGTGAACTTTTGTACTGGGAAAGTCATGCCCGGTGAACTTTTGTATTGGAAAAGTCATGCCCGTCAACTTTTGTATTGGGAAAGTCATGCCCGGTGATCTTTTGTACTGGGAAAGTCATGCCCGGTGATCTTTTGTATTGGGAAAGTCATGCCCGGTGAACTTTTGTATGGGAAAAGTCATGCCCGGTGAACTTTTGTATTGGGAAAGTCATGCCCGGTCAACTTTTGTATTGGGAAAGTCATGCCCGGTGATCTTTTGTACTGGGAAAGTCATGCCCGGTGAACTTTTGTATTGGGAAAGTCATGTCCGGTGAACTTTTGTACTAGGAAATTCATGCCCGGTGAACTTTTGTATTGGGAAAGTCATGCCCGGTGAACTTTTGTACTGGGAAAGTCATGCCCGGTGAACTTTTGTATTGGGAAAGTCATGCCCGGTGAACTTTTGTATTGGGAAAGTCATGCCCGGTGAACTTTTGTATTGGGAAAGTCATGCCCGGTGATCTTTTGTACTGGGAAAGTCATGCCCGGTGAACTTTTGTATTGGGAAAGTCATGCCCGGTGAACTTTTGCATTGGGAAAGTCATGCCCGGTGAACATTTGTACTGGGAAAGTCATGCCCGGTCAACTTTTGTATTGGGAAAGTCATGCCCGGTGATCTTTTGTACTGGGAAAAGTCATGCCCGGTGATCTTTTGTATGGGAAAAGTCATGCCCGGTGAACTTTTGTATTGGGAAAGTCATGCCCGGTGAACTTTTGTATTGGGAAAGTCATGCCCGGTGATCTTTTGTACTGGGAAAGTCATGCCCGGTGAACTTTTGTATTGGGAAAGTCATGCCCGGTAAACTTTTGTATTGGGAAAGTCATGCCCGGTGATCTTTTGTACTGGGAAAGTCATGCCCGGTGAACTTTTGTACTGGGAAAGTCATGCCCGGTGAACTTTTGTATTGGGGAAAGTCATGCCCGGTGAACTTTTGTATTGGGAAAGTCATGCCCGGTGATCTTTTGTATTGGGAAAGTCATGCCCGGTGATCTTTTGTACTGGGAAAGTCATGCCCGGTGAACTTTTGTATTGGGAAAGTCATGCCCGGTGAACTTTTGTATTGGGAAAGTCATGATCGGTGATCTTTTGTACTGGGAAAGTCATGCCCGGTGAACTTTTGTACTGGGAAAGTCATGCCCGGTGAACTTTTGTATGGGAAAAGTAATGCCCGGTGAACTTTTGTATTGGGAAAGTCATGCCCGGTGATCTTTTGTACTGGGAAAGTCATGCCCGGTGAACTTTTGTACTGGGAAAGTCATGCCCGGTGAACTTTTGTACTGGGAAAGTCATGCCCGGTGAACTTTTGTATTGGGAAAGTCATGCCCGGTGAACTTTTGTACTGGGAAAGTCATGCCCGGTGAACTTTTGTATTGGAAAGTCATGCCCGGTGAACTTTTGTACTGGGAAAGTCATGCCCGGTGAACTTTTGTATTGGGAAAGTCATGCCCGGTGAACTTTTGTATTGGGAAAGTCATGCCCGGTGAACTTTTGTATTGGGAAAGTCATGCCCGGTGAACTTTTGTATTGGGAAAGTCATGCCCGGTGAACTTTTGTATTGGGAAAGTCATGCCCGGTGAACTTTTGTATTGGGAAAGTCATGCCCGGTGAACTTTTGTATTGGGAAAGTCATGCCCGGTGAACTTTTGTATTGGGAAAGTCATGCCCGGTGAACTTTTGTATTGGGAAAGTCATGCCCGGTCAACTTTTGTATTGGGAAAGTCATGCCCGGTGAACTTTTGTACTGGGAAAGTCATGCCCGGTGAACTTTTGTATGGGAAAAGTCATGCCCGGTGAACTTTTGTACTGGGAAAGTCATGCCCGGTGAACTTTTGTATTGGGAAAGTCATGCCCGGTGAACTTTTGTATGGGAAAGTCATGCCGGTGAACTTTTGTATTGGGAAAGTCATGCCCGGTAAACTTTTGTATTGGGAAAGTCATGCCCGGTCAACTTTTGTATTGGGAAAGTCATGCCCGGTGAACTTTTGTATTGGGAAAGTAATGCCCGGTGAACTTTTGTATTGGGAAAGTCATGCCCGGTGATCTTTTGTACTGGGAAAGTCATGCCCGGTGAACCTTTGTATTGGGAAAGTCATGCCCGGTGAACTTTTGTATTGGGAAAGTCATGCCCGGTGAACTTTTGTATTGGGAAAGTCATGCCCGGTGAACTTTTGTATTGGGAAAGTCATGCCCGGTGAACTTTTGTATTGGGAAAGTCATGCCCGGTGAACTTTTGTATTGGGAAAGTCATGCCCGGTTAACTTTTGTATTGGGAAAGTCATGCCCGGTGATCTTTTGTACTGGGAAAGTCATGCCCGGTGAACTTTTGTATTGGGAAAGTCATGCCCGGTGAACTTTTGTACTGGGAAAGTCATGCCCGGTGAACTTTTGTATTGGGAAAGTCATGCCCGGTCAACTTTTGTATTGGGAAAGTCATGCCCTTGTATTGGGAAAGTCATGCCCGGTGAACTTTTGTATTGGGAAAGTCATGCCCGGTGAACTTTTGTATTGGGAAAGTCATGCCCGGTGATCTTTTGTACTGGGAAAGTCATGCCCGGTGAACTTTTGTATTGGGAAAGTCATGCCCGGTGAACTTTTGTACTGGGAAAAGTCATGCCCGGTGATCTTTTGTACTGGGAAAGTCATGCCCGGTGATCTTTTGCACTGGGAAATTCATGCCTGGTCAACTTTTGTATTGGGAAAGTCATGCCCGGTGAACTTTTGTATTGGGAAAGTCATGCCCGGTGATCTTTTGTACTGGGAAAGTCATGCCCGGTGAACTTTTGTATTGGGAAAGTCATGCCCGGTGAACTTTTGTACTGGGAAAAGTCATGCCCGGTGATCTTTTGTACTGGGAAAGTCATGCCCGGTGATCTTTTGCACTGGGAAAGTCATGCCCGTCAACTTTTGTATTGGGAAAGTCATGCCCGGTGATCTTTTGTACTGGGAAAGTCATGCCCGGTGAACTTTTGTACTGGGAAAGTCATGCCCGGTGAACTTTTGTATTGGGAAAGTCATGCCCGGTGAACTTTTGTATTGGGAAAGTCATGCCCGGTGAACTTTTGTATTGGGAAAGTCATGCCCGGTGAACTTTTGTATTGGGAAAGTCATGCCCGGTGAACTTTTGTATTGGGAAAGTCATGCCCGGTGAACTTTTGTATTGGGAAAGTCATGCCCGGTGAACTTTTGTATTGGGAAAGTCATGCCCGGTGAACTTTTGTATTGGGAAAGTCATGCCCGGTGAACTTTTGTATTGGGAAAGTCATGCCCGGTGAACTTTTGTATTGGGAAAGTCATGCCCGGTGAACTTTTGTATTGGGAAAGTCATGCCCGGTCAACTTTTGTATTGGGAAAGTCATGCCCGGTGAACTTTTGTACTGGGAAAGTCATGCCCGGTGAACTTTTGTATGGGAAAAGTCATGCCCGGTGAACTTTTGTACTGGGAAAGTCATGCCCGGTGAACTTTTGTATTGGGAAAGTCATGCCCGGTGAACTTTTGTATGGGAAAGTCATGCCCGGTGAACTTTTGTATTGGGAAAGTCATGCCCGGTAAACTTTTGTATTGGGAAAGTCATGCCCGGTCAACTTTTGTATTGGGAAAGTCATGCCCGGTGAACTTTTGTATTGGGAAAGTAATGCCCGGTGAACTTTTGTATTGGGAAAGTCATGCCCGGTGATCTTTTGTACTGGGAAAGTCATGCCCGGTGAACCTTTGTATTGGGAAAGTCATGCCCGGTGAACTTTTGTATTGGGAAAGTCATGCCCGGTGAACTTTTGTATTGGGAAAGTCATGCCCGGTGAACTTTTGTATTGGGAAAGTCATGCCCGGTGAACTTTTGTATTGGGAAAGTCATGCCCGGTGAACTTTTGTATTGGGAAAGTCATGCCCGGTTAACTTTTGTATTGGGAAAGTCATGCCCGGTGATCTTTTGTACTGGGAAAGTCATGCCCGGTGAACTTTTGTATTGGGAAAGTCATGCCCGGTGAACTTTTGTACTGGGAAAGTCATGCCCGGTGAACTTTTGTATTGGGAAAGTCATGCCCGGTCAACTTTTGTATTGGGAAAGTCATGCCCTTGTATTGGGAAAGTCATGCCCGGTGAACTTTTGTATTGGGAAAGTCATGCCCGGTGAACTTTTGTATTGGGAAAGTCATGCCCGGTGATCTTTTGTACTGGGAAAGTCATGCCCGGTGAACTTTTGTATTGGGAAAGTCATGCCCGGTGAACTTTTGTACTGGGAAAAGTCATGCCCGGTGATCTTTTGTACTGGGAAAGTCATGCCCGGTGATCTTTTGCACTGGGAAATTCATGCCTGGTCAACTTTTGTATTGGGAAAGTCATGCCCGGTGAACTTTTGTATTGGGAAAGTCATGCCCGGTGATCTTTTGTACTGGGAAAGTCATGCCCGGTGAACTTTTGTATTGGGAAAGTCATGCCCGGTGAACTTTTGTACTGGGAAAAGTCATGCCCGGTGATCTTTTGTACTGGGAAAGTCATGCCCGGTGATCTTTTGCACTGGGAAAGTCATGCCCGTCAACTTTTGTATTGGGAAAGTCATGCCCGGTGATCTTTTGTACTGGGAAAGTCATGCCCGGTGAACTTTTGTACTGGGAAAGTCATGCCCGGTGAACTTTTGTATTGGGAAAGTCATGCCCGGTGAACTTTTGTATTGGGAAAGTCATGCCCGGTGAACTTTTGTATTGGGAAAGTCATGCCCGGTGAACTTTTGTATTGGGAAAGTCATGCCCGGTCAACTTTTGTATTGGGAAAGTCATGCCCGGTGAACTTTTGTATTGGGAAAGTCATGCCCGGTGAACTTTTGTATTGGGAAAGTCATGCCCGGTGAACTTTTGTATTGGGAAAGTCATGCCCGGTGAACTTTTGTATGGGAAAAGTCATGCCCGGTGATCTTTTGTACTGGGAAAGTCATGCCCGGTGAACTTTTGTATTGGGAAAAGTCATGCCCCGGTGATCTTTTGTACTGGGAAAGTCATGCCCGGTAAACTTTTGTATTGGGAAAGTCATGCCCGGTGATCTTTTGTACTGGGAAGGTCATGCCCGGTGAACTTTGTATTGGGAAAGTCATGCCCGGTGATCTTTTGTACTGGGAAAGTCATGCCCGGTGAACTTTTGTATGGGAAAAGTCATGCCCGGTGAACTTTTGTAATTGGGAAAGTCATGCCCGGTGAACTTTTGTACTGGGAAAGTCATGCCCGGTGAACTTTTGTATTGGGAAAGTCATGCCCGGTGAACTTTTGTATTGGGAAAGTCATGCCCGGTGAACTTTTGTATTGGGAAAGTCATGCCCGGTGAACTTTTGTACTGGGAAAGTCATGCCCGGTGAACTTTTGTACTGGGAAAGTCATGCCCGGTGAACTTTTGTATTGGGAAAGTCATGCCCGGTGAACTTTTGTATTGGGAAAGTCATGCCCGGTCAAATTTGTATTGGGAAAGTCATGCCCGGTGAACTTTTGTATTGGGAAAGTCATGCCCGGTGAACTTTTGTATTGGGAAAGTCATGCCCGGTGAACTTTTGTATGGGAAAAGTCATGCCCGGTGAACTTTTGTATTGGGAAAGTCATGCCCGGTCAACTTTTGGATTGGGAAAATCATGCCCGGTGATCTTTTGTACTGGGAAAGTCATGCCCGGTGAACTTTTTTATTAGGAAAGTCATGCCCGGTGATCTTTTGTATTGGGAAAGTCATGCCCGGTCAACTTTTGTATTAGGAAAGTCATGCCCGGTGAACTTTTGTACTGGGAAAGTCATGCCCGGTGAACTTTTGTATTGGAAAAGTCATGCCCGTCAACTTTTGTATTGGGAAAGTCATGCCCGGTGATCTTTTGTACTGGGAAAGTCATGCCCGGTCAACTTTTGTATTGGGAAAGTCATGCCCGGTGAACTTTTGTATGGGAAAAGTCATGCCCGGTGAACTTTTGTATTGGGAAAGTCATGCCCGGTGATCTTTCGTATTGGGAAAGTCATGCCCGGTGAACTTTTGTATTGGGAAAGTCATGCCCGGTGATCTTTTGTACTGGGAAAGTCATGCCCGGTGATCTTTTGTACTGGGAAAGTCATGCCCGGTGATCTTTTGTATTGGGAAAGTCATGCCCGGTGAACTTTTGTATGGGAAAAGTCATGCCCGGTGAACTTTTGTATTGGGAAAGTCATGACCGGTGATCTTTTGTACTGGGAAAGTCATGCCCGGTGAACTTTTGTACTGGGAAAGTCATGCCCGGTGAAATTTTGTATTGGGAAAGTCATGCCCGGTGAACTTTTGTATGGGAAAAGTCATGCCCGGTGAACTTTTGTATTGGGAAAGTCATGCCCGGTGAACTTTTGTACTGGGAAAGTCATGCCCGGTGAACTTTTGTACTGGGAAAGTCATGCCCGGTCAACTTTTGTATTGGGAAAGTCATGCCCGGGGATCTTTTGTACTGGGAAAGTCTTGCCCGGTGAACTTTTGTATGGGAAAAGTCATGCCCGGTGAACTTTTGTATTGGGAAAGTCATGCCCGGTGAACTTTTGTATTGGGAAAGTCATGCCCGGTGAACTTTTGTATTGGGAAAGTCATGCCCGGAGAACTTTTGTACTGGGAAAGTCATGCCCGGTGAACTTTTGTACTGGGAAAGTCATGCCCGGTGAACTTTTGTATTGGGAAAGTCATGCCCGGTGAACTTTTGTATTGGGAAAGTCATGCCCGGTGAACTTTTGTACTGGGAAAGTCATGCCCGGTGAACTTTTGTATTGGGAAAGTCATGCCCGGTGATCTTTTATACTGGGAAAGTCATGCCCGGTGAACTTTTGTATGGGAAAAGTCATGCCCGGTCAACTTTTGTATGGGAAAAGTCATGCCCGGTGAACTTTTGTACTGGGAAAGTCATGCCCGGTGAACTTTTGTATTGGGAAAGTCATGCCCGGTGAACTTTTTGTATTGGGAAAGTCATGCCCGGTAAACTTTTGTATGGGAAAAGTCATGCCCGGTGAACTTTTGTATTGGGAAAGTCATGCCCGGTGAACATTTGTACTGGGAAAGTCATGCCCGGTCAACTTTTGTATTGGGAAAGTCATGCCCGGTGATCTTTTGTACTGGGAAAGTCATGCCCGGTGAACTTTTGTATTGGGAAAGTCATGCCCGGCGAACTTTTGTATTGGGAAAGTCATGCCCGGTCAACTTTGTATTGGGAAAGTCATGCCCGGTGAACTTTTGTATTGGGAAAGTCATGCCCGGTCAACTTTTGTACTGGGAAAGTCATGCCCGGTCAACTTTTGTATTGGGAAAGTCATGCCCGGTGAACTTTTGTACTGGGAAAATCATGCCCGGTGAACTTTTGTATTGGGAAAGTCATGCCCGGTGATCTTTTGTACTGGGAAAGTCATGCCCGGTGAACTTTTGTATGGGAAAAGTCATGCCCGGTGAACTTTTGTATGGGAAAAGTCATGCCCGGTGAACTTTTGTATTGGGAAAGTCATG
This sequence comes from Musca autumnalis, assembly GCF_047663935.1. Classification (NCBI taxonomy): domain Eukaryota; kingdom Metazoa; phylum Arthropoda; class Insecta; order Diptera; family Muscidae; genus Musca; species Musca autumnalis. The sequence continues at coordinate 107,462 of NW_027411807.1, forward strand.
CCCGGTGAATTTTGTATGGGAAAGTAATGCCCGGTGAACTTTTGTATTGGGAAAGTCATGCCCGGTGAACTTTTGTATTGGGAAAGTCATGCCCGGTGAACTTTTGTATTGGGAAAGTCATGCCCGGTGAACTTTTGTACTGGGAAAGTCATGCCCGGTCAACTTTTGTATTGGGAAAGTCATGCCCGGTGATCTTTTGTACTGGGAAAGTCATGCCCGGTGAACTTTTGTATTGGGAAAGTCATGCCCGGTGAACTTTTGTATTGGGAAAGTCATGCCCGGTGAACTTTTGTATTGGGAAAGTCATGCCCGGTGAACTTTTGTATGGGAAAAGTCATGCCCGGTCAACTTTTGTATTGGGAAAGTCATGCCCGGTGATCTTTTGTACTGGGAAAGTCATGCCCGGTGAACTTTTGTATTGGGAAAGTCATGCCTGGCGAACTTTTGTATTGGGAAAGTCATGCCCGGTCAACTTTTGTATTGGGAAAGTCATGCCCGGTGAACTTTTGTATTGGGAAAGTCATGCCCGGTCAACTTTTGTACTGGAAAGTCATGCCCGGTCAACTTTTGTATTGGGAAAGTCATGCCTGGTGAACTTTTGTACTGGGAAAGTCATGCCCGGTGAACTTTTGTATTGGGAAAGTCATGCCCGGTGATCTTTTGTACTGGGAAAGTCATGCCCGGTGAACTTTTGTATGGGAAAAGTCATGCCCGGTGAACTTTTGTATGGGAAAAGTCATGCCCGGTGAACTTTTGTATTGGGAAAGTCATGCCCGGTGAACTTTTGTATGGGAAAGTCATGCCCGGTGAACTTTTGTATTGGGAAAGTCATGCCCGGTGAACTTTTGTATTGGGAAAGTCATGCCCGGTGAACTTTTGTATTGGGAAAGTCATGCCCGGTGAACTTTTGTACTGGGAAAGTCATGCCCGGTCAACTTTTGTATTGGGAAAGTCATGCCCGGTTATCTTTTGTACTGGGAAAGTCATGCCCGGTGAACTTTTGTATTGGGAAAGTCATGCCCGGTGAACTTTTGTATTGGGAAAGTCATGCCCGGTGAACTTTTGTATGGGAAAAGTCATGCCCGGTGAACTTTTGTATGGGAAAAGTCATGCCCGCTGAACTTTTGTATTGGGAAAGTCATGCCCGATCAACTTTTGTATTGGGAAAGTCATGCCAGGTGAACTTTTGTATGGGAAAAGTCATGCCCGGCCAACTTTTGTATGGGAAAAGTCATGCCCGGTCAACTTTTGTATTGGGAAAGTCATGCCCGGTGAACTTTTGTATTGGGAAAGTCATGCCCGGTGAACTTTTGTATTGGGAAAGTCATGCCCGGTGAACTTTGGTATTGGGAAAGTCATGCCCGGTGAACTTTTGTATTGGGAAAGTCATGCCCGGTCAACTTTTGTATTGGGAAAGTCATGCCCGGTGAACTTTTGTATTGGGAAAAGTCATGCCCGGTGAACTTTTGTATTGGGAAAGTCATGCCCGGTGAACTTTTGTATTGGGAAAGTCATGCCCGGTGAACTTTTGTATTGGGAAAGTCATGCCCGGTGAACTTTTGTATGGGAAAAGTCATGCCCGGTGATCTTTTGTACTGGGAAAGTCATGCCCGGTGAACTTTTGTATTGGGAAAAGTCATGCCCGGTGATCTTTTGTACTGGGAAAGTCATGCCCGGTGAACTTTTGTATTGGGAAAATCATGCCCGGTGATCTTTTGTACTGGGAAAGTCATGCCCGGTGAACTTTTGTATTGGGAAAGTCATGCCCGGTGATCTTTTGTACTGGGAAAGTCATGCCCGGCGAACTTTTGTATAAGAAAAGTCATGCCCGGTGAACTTTTGTATTGGGAAAGTCATGCCCGGTGAACTTTTGTACTGGGAAAGTCATGCCCGGTGAACTTTTGTATGGGAAAAGTCATGCCCGGTCAACTTTTGTATTGGGAAAGTCATGCCCGGTCAACTTTTGTATTGGGAAAGTCATGCCCGGTGAACTTTTGTATTGGGAAAGTCATGCCCGGTGAACTTTTGTATTGGGAAAGTCATGCCCGGTGAACTTTGGTATGGGAAAAGTCATGCCCGGTGAACTTTTGTATTGGGAAAGTCATGCCCGGTGAACTTTTGTATTGGGAAAGTCATGCCCGGTCAACTTTTGTATGGGAAAAATCATGCCTGGTCAACTTTTGTATTGGGAAAGTCATGCCCGGTCAACTTTTGTATGGGAAAAGTCATGCCCGGTCAACTTTTGTATTGGGAAAGTCATGCCCGGTGATCTTTTGTACTGGGAAAGTCATGCCCGGTGAACTTTTGTATTGGGAAAGTCATGCCCGGTGAACTTTTGTACTGGGAAAGTCATGCCCGGTGAACTTTTGTATTGGGAAAGTCATGCCCGGTGAACTTTTGTACTGGGAAAGTCATACCCGGTCAACTTTTGTATTGGGAAAGTCATGCCCGGTGAACTTTTGTATTGGGAAAGTCATGCCCGGTGAACTTTTGTATTGGGAAAGTCATGCCCGGTGAAAGTTTTGTATTGGGAAAGTCATGCCCGGTGAACTTTTGTATGGGAAAAGTCATGCCCGGTGAACTTTTGTACTGGGAAAGTCATGCCCGGTGAACTTTTGTACTGGGAAAGTCATGCCCGGTGAACTTTTGTACTGGGAAAGTCATGCCCGGTGAACTTTTGTACTGGGAAAGTCATGCCCGGTCAACTTTTGTATTGGGAAAGTCATGCCCGGTGAACTTTTGTATTGGGAAAGTCATGCCCGGTGAACTTTTGTATTGGGAAAGTCATGCCCGGTGAACTTTTGTATTGGGAAAGTCATGCCCGGTGAACTTTTGTATGGGAAAAGTCATGCCCGGTCAACTTTTGTATTGGGAAAGTCATGCCCGGTCAACTTTTGTATGGGAAAAGTCATGCCCGGTGAACTTTTGTATTGGGAAAGTCATGCCCGGTCAACTTTTGTATTAGGAAAGTCATGCCCGGTGAACTTTTGTATGGGAAAAGTCATGCCCGGTGATCTTTTGTACTGGGAAAGTCATGCCCGGTGAACTTTTGTATTGGGAAAGTCATGCCCGGTCAACTTTTGTATTAGGAAAGTCATGCCCGGTGAACTTTTGTACTGGGAAAGTCATGCCCGGTGAACTTTTGTATTGGGAAAGTCATGCCCGGTCAACTTTTGTATTGGGAAATTCATGCCCGGTGATCTTTTGTACTGGGAAAGTCATGCCCGGTGAACTTTTGTATTTGGAAAGTCATGCCCGGTGATCTTTTGTACTGGGAAAGTCATGCCCGGTGAACTTTTGTATTGGGAAAGTCATGCCCGGTGAACTTTTGTATTGGGAAAGTAATGCCCGGTGAACTTTTGTACTGGGAAAGTCATGCCCGGTGAACTTTTGTACTGGGAAAGTCGTGCCCGGTCAACTTTTGTATTGGGAAAGTCATGCCCGGTGAACTTTTGTATTGGGAAAGTCATGCCCGGTGAACTTTTGTACTGGGAAAGTCATGCCCGGTGAACTTTTGTATTGGGAAAGTCATGCCCGGTGAACTTTTGTATTGGGAATGTCATGCCCGGTGAACTTTTGTATTGGGAAAGTCATGCCCGGTGAACTTTTGTACTGGGAAAGTCATGCCCGGTGAACTTTTGTACTGGGAAAGTCATGCCCGGTCAACTTTTGTATGGGAAAAGTCATGCCCGGTGAACTTTTGTATTGGGAAAGTCATGCCCGGTGAACTTTTGTATGGGAAAAGTCATGCCCGGTCAACTTTTGTATTGGAAAAATTAATGACCGGTGATTTTTGTACTTGGAAAGTCATGCCCGGTGAACTTTTGTACTGGGAAAGTCATGCCCGGTGAACTTTTGTATTGGGAAAGTCATGCCCGGTCAACTTTTGTATTGGGAAAGTCATGCCCGGTGAACTTTTGTACTGGGAAAGTCATGCCCGGTGATCTTTTGTACTGGGAAAGTCATGCCCGGTAAACTTTTGTATTGGGAAAGTCATGCCCGGTGAACTTTTGTATTGGGAAAGTCATGCCCGGTGAACTTTTGTACTTGGAAAGTCATGCCCGGTGATCTTTTGTACTGGGAAAGTCATGCCCGGTGAACTTTTGTATTGGGAAAGTCATGCCCGTTGAACTTTTGTATGGGAAAAGTCATGCCCGGTGAACTTTTGTATGGGAAAAGTCATGCCCGGTGAACTTTTGTATTGGGAAAGTCATGCCCGGTGATCTTTTGTACTGGGAAAGTCATGCCCGGTGAACTTTTGTATTGGGAAAGTCATGCCCGGTCAACTTTTGTATTGGGAAAGTCATGCCCGGTGAACTTTTGTATTGGGAAAGTCATGCCCGGTGATCTTTTGTACTGGGAAAGTCATGCCCGGTGAACTTTTGTACTGGGAAAGTCATGCCCGGTCAACTTTTGTATGGGAAAAGTCATGCCCGGTGAACTTTTGTATTGGGAAAGTCATGCCCGGTGAACTTTTGTATGGGAAAATCATGCCCGGTGAACTTTTGTATTGGAAAAGTCATGCCCGGTGATCTTTTGTACTGGGAAAGTCATGCCCGGTGAACTTTTGTATTGGGAAAGTCATGCCCGGTGATCTTTTGTACTGGGAAAGTCATGCCCGGTGAACTTTTGTATGGGAAAAGTCATGCCCGGTGATCTTTTGTATGGGAAAAGTCATGCCCGGTGAACTTTTGTATGGGAAAATTCATGCCCGGTGAACTTTTGTATTGGGAAAGTCATGCCCGGTGAACTTTTGTATTGGGAAAGTCATGCCCGGTGAACTTTTGTATTGGGAAAGTCATGCCCGGTGAACTTTTGTATTGGGAAAGTCATGCCCGGTCAACTTTTGTATTGGGAAAGTCATGCCCGGTCAACTTTTGTACTGGGAAAGTCATGCCCGGTGATCTTTTGTACTGGGAAAGTCATGCCCGGTGAACTTTTGTATTGGGAAAGTCATGCCCGGTGAACTTTTGTATTGGGAAAGTCATGCCGGTGATCTTTTGTACTGGGAAAGTCATGCCCGGTGAACTTTTGTATGGGAAAAGTCATGCCCGGTGAACTTTTGTATGGGAAAAGTCATGCCCGGTGAACTTTTGTATTGGGAAAGTCATGCCCGGTGAACTTTTGTATTGGGAAAGTCATTCCCGGTGAACTTTTGTATGGGAAAAGTCATGCCCGGTGAACTTTTGTATGGGAAAAGTCATGCCCGGTGAACTTTTGTATTGGGAAAGTCATGCCCGGTCAACTTTTGTATTGGGAAAGTCATGCCCGGTGATCTTTTGTACTGGGAAAGTCATGCCCGGTGAACTTTTGTATTGGGAAAGTCATGCCCGGTGAACTTTTGTATTGGGAAAGTCATGCCCGGTGAACTTTTGTATTGGGAAAGTCATGCCCGGTGAACTTTTGTATTGGGAAAGTCATGCCCGGTGAACTTTTGTATTGGGAAAGTCATGCCCGGTGAACTTTTGTATTGGGAAAGTCATGCCCGGTGAACTTTTGTATTGGGAAAGTCATGCCCGGTGAACTTTTGTATTGGGAAAGTCATGCCCGGTGATCTTTTGTACTGGGAAAGTCATGCCCGGTGAACTTTTGTATGGGAAAAGTCATGCCCGGTGATCTTTTGTACTGGGAAAGTCATGCCCGGTGATCTTTTGTACTGGGAAAGTCATGCCCGGTGAACTTTTGTATTGGGAAAGTCATGCCCGGTGAACTTTTGTATTGGGAAAGTCATGCCCGGTGAACTTTTGTATTGGGAAAGTCATGCCCGGTGAACTTTTGTATTGGGAAAGTCATGCCCGGTGAACTTTTGTACTGGGAAAGTCATGCCCGGTGAACTTTTGTACTGGGAAAGTCATGCCCGGTCAACTTTTGTATTGGGAAAGTCATGCCCGGTGAACTTTTGTATTGGGAAAGTCATGCCCGGTGATCTTTTGTACTGGGAAAGTCATGCCCGGTGAACTTTTGTATTGGGAAAGTCATGCCCGGTCAACTTTTGTATTGGGAAAGTCATGCCCGGTGATCTTTTGTACTGGGAAAGTCATGCCCGGTGAACTTTTGTATTGGGAAAGTCATGCCCGGTGAACTTTTGTATTGGGAAAGTCATGCCCGGTGAACTTTTGTATGGGAAAAGTCATGCCCGGTGAACTTTTGTATGGGAAAAGTCATGCCCGGTGAACTTTTGTATTGGGAAAGTCATGCCCGGTGAACTTTTGTATGGAAAAGTCATGCCCGGTGATCTTTTGTACTGGGAAAGTCATGCCCGGTGAACTTTTGTACTGGGAAAGTCATGCCCGGTGAACTTTTGTATTGGGGAAGTCATGCCCGGTGAACTTTTGTATGGGAAAGTCATGCTCGGTGAACTTTTGTATTGGGAAAGTCATGCCCGGTGAACTTTTGTACTGGGAAAGTCATGCCCGGTCAACTTTTGTATTGGGAAAGTCATGCCCGGTGAACTTTTGTATTGGGAAAGTCATGCCCGGTGATCTTTTGTACTGGGAAAGTCATGCCCGGTGAACTTTTGTATTGGGAAAGTCATGCCCGGTGAACTTTTGTATTGGGAAAGTCATGCCCGGTGAACTTTTGTATTGGGAAAGTCATGCCCGGTCAACTTTTGTATGGGAAAAGTCATGCCCGGTCAACTTTTGTATTGGGAAAGTCATGCCCGGTCACTTTTGTATTGGGAAAGTCATGCCCGGTCAACTTTGTATGGGAAAAGTCATGCCCGGTGAACTTTTGTATTGGGAAAGTCATGCCCGGTCAACTTTTGTATTGGAAAGTCATGCCCGGTGATCTTTTGTACTGGGAAAGTCACGGCCCGGTGAACTTTTGTATTGGGAAAGTCATGCCCGGTGAACTTTTGTACTGGGAAAGTCATGCCCGGCGAACTTTTGTACTGGGAAAGTCATGCCCGGTGAACTTTTGTACTGGGAAAGTCATGCCCGGTGAACTTTTGTATTGGGAAAGTCATGCCCGGTCAACTTTTGTATTGGGAAAGTCATGCCCGGTGAACTTTTGTATTGGGAAAGTCATGCCCGGTGATCTTTTGTATTGGGAAAGTCATGCCCGGTCAACTTTTGTATTGGGAAAGTCATGCCCGGTGAACTTTTGTATTGGGAAATTCATGCCGGTGATCTTTTGTACTGGGAAAGTCATGCCCGGTGAACTTTTGTATTGGGAAAGTCATGCCCGGTGAACTTTTGTACTGGAAAGTCATGCCCGGTGAACTTTTGTACTGGGAAAGTCATGCCCGGTGAACTTTTGTACTGGGAAAGTCATGCCCGGTGAACTTTTGTATTGGGAAAGTCATGCCCGGTGAACTTTTGTATTGGGAAAGTCATGCCCGGTGAACTTTTGTATGGGAAAAGTCATGCCCGGTGAACTTTTGTATTGGGAAAGTCATGCCCGTGAACTTTTGTATTGGGAAAGTCATGCCCGGTCAACTTTTGCATGGGAAAAGTCATGCCTGGTCAACTTTTGTATTGGGAAAGTCATGCCCGGTCAACTTTTGTATGGGAAAAGTCATGCCCGGTGAACTTTTGTATTGGGAAAGTCATGCCCGGTGATCTTTTGTACTGGGAAAGTCATGCCCGGTGAACTTTTGTATTGGGAAAGTCATGCCCGGTGAACTTTTGTACTGGGAAAGTCATGCCCGGTGAACTTTTGTATTGGGAAAGTCATGCCCGGTGAACTTTTGTACTGGGAAAGTCATACTCGGTCAACTTTTGTATTGGGAAAGTCATGCCCAGTGAACTTTTGTATTGGGAAAGTCATGCCCGGTGAACTTTTGTATTGGGAAAGTCATGCCCGGTGAACTTTTGTATTGGGAAAGTCATGCCCGGTGAACTTTTGTACTGGGAAAGTCATGCCCGGTGAACTTTTGTATTGGGAAAGTCATGCCCGGTGAACTTTTGTACTGGGAAAGTCATGCCCGGTCAACTTTTGTATTGGGAAAGTCACGCCCGGTGAACTTTTGTATTGGGAAAGTCATGCCCGGTGAACTTTTGTATTGGGAAAGTCATGCCCGGTGAACTTTTGTATTGGGAAAGTCATGCCCGGTGAACTTTTGTATGGGAAAAGTTATGCCCGGTCAACTTTTGTATTGGGAAAGTCATGCCCGGTCAACTTTTGTATGGGAAAAGTCATGCCCGGTGAACTTTTGTATTGGGAAACTCATGCCCGGTCAACTTTTGTATTAGGAAAGTCATGCCCGGTGAACTTTTGTATGGGAAAAGTCATGCCCGGTGATCTTTTGTACTGGGAAAGTCATCTCCGGTGAACTTTTGCATTGGGAAAGTCATCTCCGGTGAACTTTTGTATTGGGAAAGTCATCTCCGGTGAACTTTTGTATTGGGAAAGTCATCTCCGGTGAACTTTTGTATTGGGAAAGTCATCTCCGGTGAACTTTTGTATTGGGAAAGTCATGCCCGGTGAACTTTTGTATTGGGAAAGTCATGCCCGGTCAACTTTTGTACTGGGAAAGTCATGCCCGGTGAACTTTTGTACTGGGAAAGTCATGCCCGGTCAACTTTTGTATTGGGAAAGTAATGCCCGGTGAACTTTTGTATTGGGAAAGTCATGCCCGGTGAACTTTTGTATTGGGAAAGTCATGCCCGGTGAACTTTTGTATTGGGAAAGTCATGCCCGGTGAACTTTTGTATTGGGAAAGTCATGCCCGGTGAACTTTTGTATTGGGAAAGTCATGCCCGGTGAACTTTTGTATTGGGAAAGTCATGCCCGGTGAACTTGGGAAAGTCATGTCCGGTCAACTTTTGTATTGGGAAAGTCATGCCCGGTGAACTTTTGTATTGGGAAAGTCATGCCCGGTGAACTTTTGTACTGGGAAAGTCATGCCCGGTGAACTTTTGTACTGGGAAAGTCATGCCCGGTGAACTTTTGTACTGGGAAAGTCATGCCCGGTGAACTTTTGTATTGGGAAAGTCATGCCCGGTGAACTTTTGTATTGGGAAAGTCATGCCCGGTGAACTTTTGTACTGGGAAAGTCATGCACGGTGAACTTTTGTACTGGGAAAGTCATGCCCGGTGAACTTTTGTACTGGGAAAGTCATGCCCGGTGAACTTTTGTATTGGGAAAGTCATGCCCGGTGAACTTTTGTATTGGGAAAGTCATGCCCGGTGAACTTTTGTATTGGGAAAGTCATGCCCGGTGAACTTTTGTATTGGGAAAGTCATGCCCGGTGAACTTTGGTATTGGGAAAGTCATGCCCGGTGAACTTTTGTATTGGGAAAGTCATGCCCGGTGAACTTTTGTATTGGGAAAGTCATGCCCGGTGAACTTTTGTATTGGGAAAGTCATGCCCGGTGAACTTTTGTATTGGGAAAGTCATGCCCGGTGAACTTTTGTATTGGGAAAGTCATGCCCGGTGAACTTTTGTATTAGGAAAGTCATGCCCGGTGAACTTTTGTACTGGGAAATTCATGCCCGGTGAACTTTTGTATTGGGAAAGTCATGCCCGGTGAACTTTTGTACTGGGAAAGTCAGGCCCGGTGAACTTTTGTATTGGGAAAGTCATGCCCGGTGAACTTTTGTACTGGGAAAGTCATACCCGGTCAACTTTTGTATTGGGAAAGTCATGCCCGGTGAACTTTTGTATTGGGAAAGTCATGCCCGGTGAACTTTTGTATTGGGAAAGTCATGCCCGGTGAACTTTTGTATTGGGAAAGTCATGCCCGGTGAACTTTTGTATGGGAAAAGTCATGCCCGGTGAACTTTTGTATTGGGAAAGTCATGCCCGGTGAACTTTTGTATTGGGAAAGTCATGCCCGGTGAACTTTTGTACTGGGAAAGTCATGCCCGGTCAACTTTTGTATTGGGAAAGTCATGCCCGGTGAACTTTTGTATTGGGAAAGTCATGCCCGGTGAACTTTTGTATTGGGAAAGTCATGCCCGGTGAACTTTTGTATTGGGAAAGTCATGCCCGGTGAACTTTTGTATGGGAAAAGTCATGCCCGGTCAACTTTTGTATTGGGAAAGTCATGCCCGGTCAACTTTTGTATGGGAAAAGTCATGCCCGGTGAACTTTTGTATTGGGAAAGTCATGCCCGGTCAACTTTTGTATTAGGAAAGTCATGCCCGGTGAATTTTGTATGGGAAAGTCATGCCCGGTCAACTTTTGTATTAGGAAAGTCATGCCCGGTGAATTTTGTATGGGAAAAGTCATGCCCGGTGATCTTTTGTACTGGGAAAGTCATGCCCGGTGAACTTTTGTATTGGGAAAGTCATGCCCGGTCAACTTTTGTATTAGGAAAGTCATGCCCGGTGAACTTTTGTACTGGGAAAGTCATGCCCGGTGAACTTTTGTATTGGGAAAGTCATGCCCGGTCAACTTTTGTATTGGGAAAGTCATGCCCGGTGATCTTTTGTACTGGGAAAGTCATGCCCGGTGAACTTTTGTATTGGGAAAGTCATGCCCGGTGATCTTTTGTACTGGGAAAGTCATGCCCGGTCAACTTTTGTACTGGGAAAGTCATGCCCGGTGAACTTTTGTACTGGGAAAGTCATGCCCGGTCAACTTTTGTATTGGGAAAGTCATGCCCGGTGATCTTTTGTACTGGGAAAGTCATGCCCGGTGAACTTTTGTACTGGGAAAGTCATGCCCGGTGAACTTTTGTATTGGGAAAGTCATGCCCGGTGAACTTTTGTATTGGGAAAGTCATGCCCGGTGAACTTTTGTATTGGGAAAGTCATGCCCGGTGAACTTTTGTATTGGGAAAGTCATGCCCGGTGAACTTTTGTATTGGGAAAGTCATGCCCGGTGAACTTTTGTATTGGGAAAGTCATGCCCGGTGAACTTTTGTATTGGGAAAGTAATGCCCGGTGAACTTTTGTATTGGGAAAGTCATGCCCGGTGAACTTTTGTACTGGGAAAGTCATGCCCGGTGAACTTTTGTATTAGGAAAGTCATGCCCGGTGAACTTTTGTATTGGGAAAGTCATGCCCGGTCAACTTTTGTATTGGGAATGTCATGCCCGGTGAACTTTTGTATTGGGAAAGTCATGCCCGGTGAACTTTTGTACTGGGAAAGTCATGCCCGGTGAACTTTTGTACTGGGAAAGTCATGCCCGGTGAACTTTTGTACTGGGAAAGTCATGCCCGGTGAACTTTTGTATTGGGAAAGTCATGCCCGGTGAACTTTTGTATTGGGAAAGTCATGCCCGGTGAACTTTTGTACTGGGAAAGTCATGCCCGGTGAACTTTTTTACTGGGAAAGTCATGCCCGGTGAACTTTTGTACTGGGAAAGTCATGCCCGGTGAACTTTTGTATTGGGAAAGTCATGCCCGGTGAACTTTTGTATTGGGAAAGTCATGCCCGGTGAACTTTTGTATTGGGAAAGTCATGCCCGGTGAACTTTTGTATTGGGAAAGTCATGCCCGGTGAACTTTTGTATTGGGAAAGTCATGCCCGGTGAACTTTTGTATTGGGAAAGTCATGCCCGGTGAACTTTTGTATTGGGAAAGTCATGCCCGGTCAACTTTTGTACTGGGAAAGTCATGCCCGGTCAACTTTTGTATTGGGAAAGTCATGCCCGGTGAATATTTGTACTGGGAAAGTCATGCCCGGAGATCTTTTGTACTGGGAAAGTCATGCCCGGTCAACTTTTGTATTGGGAAAGTCATGCCCGGTGAACTTTTGTATGGGAAAAGTCATGCCCGGTGAACTTTTGTATTGGGAAAGTCATGCCCGGTCAACTTTTGTATTGGGAAAGTCATGCCCGGTGAACTTTTGTATGGGAAAAGTCATGCCCGGTGAACTTTTGTATTGGGAAAGTCATGCCCGGTGAACTTTTGTATTGGGAAAGTCATGCCCGGTCAACTTTTGTATGGGAAAAGTCATGCCCGGTGAACTTTTGTATGGGAAAAGTCATGCCCGGTGAACTTTTGTATTGGGAAAGTCATGCCCGGTGAACTTTTGTATGGGAAAAGTCATGCCCGGTGAACTTTTGTATTGGGAAAGTCATGCCCGGTCAACTTTTGTATTGGGAAAGTCATGCCCGGTGAACTTTTGTATGGGAAAAGTCATGCCCGGTGAACTTTTGTATTGGGAAAGTCATGCCCGGTGATCTTTTGTATTGGGAAAGTCATGCCCGGTCAACTTTTGTATTAGGAAAGTCATGCCCGGTGATCTTTTGTACTGGGAAAGTCATGCCCGGTGAACTTTTGTATTGGGAAAGTCATGCCCGGTGATCTTTTGTACTGGGAAAGTCATGCCCGGTGAACTTTTGTATTGGGAAAGTCATGCCCGGTGAACTTTTGTATTGGGAAAGTCATGCCCGGTCAACTTTTGTATTGGGAAAGTCATGCCCGGTGAACTTTTGTATTGGGAAAGTCATGCCCGGTGAACTTTTGTATTGGGAAAGTCATGCCCGGTGAACATTTGTACTGGGAAAGTCATGCCCGGTGATCTTTTGTGCTGGGAAAGTCATGCCCGGTCAACTTTTGTATTGGGAAAGTCATGCCCGGTGAACTTTTGTATGGGAAAAGTCATGCCCGGTGAACTTTTGTATTGGGAAAGTCATGCCCGGTCAACTTTTGTATTGGGAAAGTCATGTCCGGTGAACTTTTGTATGGGAAAAGTCATGCCCGGTGAACTTTTGTATTGGGAAAGTCACGCCCGGTGAACTTTTGTATTGGGAAAGTCATGCCCGGTGAACTTTTGTATGGGAAAAGTCATGCCCGGTCAACTTTTGTATTGGGAAAGTCATGCCCGGTCAACTTTTGTATGGGAAAAGTCATGCCCGGTGAACTTTTGTATTGGGAAAGTCATGCCCGGTCAACTTTTGTATTAGGAAAGTCATGCCCGGTGAACTTTTGTATGGGAAAAGTCATGCCCGGTCAACTTTTGTATTAGGAAAGTCATGCCCGGTGAACTTTTGTATTGGGAAAGTCATGCCCGGTCAACTTTTGTATTAGGAAAGTCATGCCCGGTGAACTTTTGTACTGGGAAAGTCATGCCCGGTGAACTTTTGTATTGGGAAAGTCATGCCCGGTCAACTTTTGTATTGGGAAAGTCATGCCCGGTGATCTTTTGTACTGGGAAAGTCATGCCCGGTGAACTTTTGTATTGGGAAAGTCATGCCCGGTGATCTTTTGTACTGGGAAAGTCATGCCCGGTGAACTTTTGTATTGGGAAACTCATGCCCGGTGAACTTTTGTATTGGGAAAGTCATGCCCGGTGAACTTTTGTACTGGGAAAGTCATGCCCGGTGAACTTTTGTACTGGGAAAGTCATGCCCGGTCAACTTTTGTATTGGGAAAGTCATGCCCGGTGAACTTTTGTATTGGGAAAGTCATGCCCGGTGATCTTTTGTACTGGGAAAGTCATGCCCGGTGAACTTTTGTATTGGGAAAGTCATGCCCGGTGATCTTTTGTACTGGAAAAGTCATGCCCGGTGAACTTTTGTATTGGGAAAGTCATGCCCGGTGAACTTTTGTATTGGGAAAGTAATGCCCGGTCAACTTTTGTATTGGGAAAGTCATGCCCGGTGAACTTTTGTATTGGGAAAGTCATGCCCGGTGAACTTTTGTATTGGGAAAGTCATGCCCGGTGAACATTTGTACTGGTAAAGTCATGCCCGGTGATCTTTTGTGCTGGGAAAGTCATGCCCGGTCAACTTTTGTATTGGGAAAGTCATGCCCGGTGAACTTTTGTATGGGAAAAGTCATGCCCGGTGAACTTTTGTATTGGGAAAGTCATGCCCGGTCAACTTTTGTATTGGGAAAGTCATGTCCGGTGAACTTTTGTATGGGAAAAGTCATGCCCGGTGAACTTTTGTATTGGGAAAGTCACGCCCGGTGAACTTTTGTATTGGGAAAGTCATGCCCGGTGAACTTTTGTATGGGAAAAGTCATGCCCGGTCAACTTTTGTATTGGGAAAGTCATGCCCGGTCAACTTTTGTATGGGAAAAGTCATGCCCGGTGAACTTTTGTATTGGGAAAGTCATGCCCGGTCAACTTTTGTATGGGAAAAGTCATGCCCGGTCAACTTTTGTATTAGGAAAGTCATGCCCGGTGAACTTTTGTATTGGGAAAGTCATGCCCGGTCAACTTTTGTATTAGGAAAGTCATGCCCGGTGAACTTTTGTACTGGGAAAGTCATGCCCGGTGAACTTTTGTATTGGGAAAGTCATGCCCGGTGAACTTTTGTATTGGGAAAGTCATGCCCGGTCAACTTTTGTATTGGGAAAGTCATGCCCGGTGATCTTTTGTACTGGGAAAGTCATGCCCGGTGAACTTTTGTATTGGGAAAGTCATGCGCGGTGATCTTTTGTACTGGGAAAGTCATGCCCGGTGAACTTTTGTATTGGGAAACTCATGCCCGGTGAACTTTTGTATTGGGAAAGTCATGCCCGGTGAACTTTTGTACTGGGAAAGTCATGCCCGGTGAACTTTTGTACTGGGAAAGTCATGCCCGGTCAACTTTTGTATTGGGAAAGTCATGCCCGGTGAACTTTTGTATTGGGAAAGTCATGCCCGGTGATCTTCTGTACTGGGAAAGTCATGCCCGGTGAACTTTTGTATTGGGAAAGTCATCCCGGTGAACTTTTGTATTGGGAAAGTCATGCCCGGTGATCTTTTGTACTGGGAAAGTCATGCCCGGTGAACTTTTGTATTGGGAAAGTCATGCCCGGTGAACTTTTGTATTGGGAAAGTCATGCCCGGTGAACTTTTGTATTGGGAAAGTCATGCCCGGTGAACTTTTGTACTGGGAAAGTCATGCCCGGTGAACTTTTGTACTGGGAAAGTCATGCCCGGTCAACTTTTGTATTGGGAAAGTCATGCCCGGTGAACTTTTGTATTGGGAAAGTCATGCCCGGTGATCTTTTGTACTGGGAAAGTCATGCCCGGTGAACTTTTTTATTGGGAAAGTCATGCCCGGTGAACTTTTGTATTGGGAAAGTCATGCCCGGTGAACTTTTGTATTGGGAAAGTCATGCCCGGTCAACTTTTGTATGGGAAAAGTCATGCCCGGTGAACTTTTGTATTGGGAAAGTCATGCCCGGTCAACTTTTGTATTGGGAAAGTCATGCCCGGTCAACTTTTGTATGGGAAAAGTCATGCCCGGTGAACTTTTGTATTGGGAAAGTCATGCCCGGTGATCTTTTGTACTGGGAAAGTCATGCCCGGTGAACTTTTGTATTGGGAAAGTCATGCCCGGTGAACTTTTGTATGGGAAAAGTCATGCCCGGTGAACTTTTGTATGGGAAAAGTAATGCCCGGTGAACTTTTGTATTGGGAAAGTCATGCCCGGTCAACTTTTGTATTGGGAAAGTCATGCCCGGTGATCTTTTGTACTAGGAAAGTCATGCCCGGTGAACTTTTGTATTGGGAAAGTCATGCCCGGTCAACTTTTGTATTGGGAAAGTCATGCCCGGTGAACTTTTGTATTGGGAAAGTCATGCCCGGTGAACTTTTGTATTGGGAAAGTCATGCCCGGTGAACTTTTGTACTGGGAAAGTCATGCCCGGTGAACTTTTGTATTGGGAAAGTCATGCCCGGTGATCTTTTGTACTGGGAAAGTCGTGCACGGTGAACTTTTGTATGGGAAAAGTCATGCCCGGTGAACTTTTGTATTGGGAAAGTCATGCCCGGTGAACTTTTGTACTGGGAAAGTCATGCCCGGTGAACTTTTGTATTGGGAAAGTCATGCCCGGTCAACTTTTGTATTGGGAAAGTCATGCCCGGTGAACTTTTGTACTGGGAAAATCATGCCCGGTGAACTTTTGTATTGGGAAAGTCATGCCCGGTGAACTTTTGTATTGGGAAAGTCATGCCCGGTGAACTTTTGTATTGGGAAAGTCATGCCCGGTGAACTTTTGTACTGGGAAAGTCATGCCCGGTGATCTTTTGTACTGGGAAAGTCATGCCCGGTGAACTTTTGTATTGGGAAAGTCATGCCCGGTGAACTTTTGTATGGGAAAAGTCATGCCCGGTCAACTTTTGTATTGGGAAAGTCATGCCCGATGAACTTTTGTACTGGGAAAGTCATGCCCGGTGATCTTTTGTACTGGGAAAGTCATGCCCGGTGAACTTTTGTATTGGGAAAGTCATGCCCGGTGAACTTTTGTATGGGAAAAGTCATGCCCGGTCAACTTTTGTATTGGGAAAGTCATGCCCGGTGATCTTTTGTACTGGGAAAGTCATGCCCGGTGAACTTTTGTACTGGGAAAGTCATGCCCGGTGAACTTTTGTATTGGGAAAGTCATGCCCGGTGAACTTTTGTACTGGGAAAGTCATGCCCGGTGATCTTTTGTACTGGGAAAGTCATGCCCGGTGAACTTTTGTATTGGGAAAGTCATGCCCGGTGAACTTTTGTATTGGGAAAGTCATGTCCGGTGAACTTTTGTATTGGGAAAGTCATGCCCGGTGAACTTTTGTACTGGGAAAGTCATGCCCGGTGATCTTTTGTACTGGGAAAGTCATGCCCGGTGAACTTTTGTATTGGGAAAGTCATGCCCGGTCAACTTTTGTATTGGGAAAGTCATGCCCGGTGAACTTTTGTATTGGGAAAGTCATGCCCGGTGAACTTTTGTATTGGGAAAGTCATGCCCGGTGAACTTTTGTACTGGGAAAGTCATGCCCGGTCAACTTTTGTACTGGGAAAGTCATGCCCGGTGATCTTTTGTACTGGGAAAGTCATGCCCGGTGAACTTTTGTATTGGGAAAGTCATGCCCGGTGAACTTTTGTATGGGAAAAGTCATGCCCGGTCAACTTTTGTATTGGGAAAGTCATGCCCGATGAACTTTTGTACTGGGAAAGTCATGCCCGGTGATCTTTTGTACTGGGAAAGTCATGCCCGGTGAACTTTTGTATTGGGAAAGTCATGCCCGGTGAACTTTTTTATGGGAAAAGTCATGCCCGGTGATCTTTTGTACTGGGAAAGTCATGCCCGGTGAACTTTTGTATTGGGAAAGTCATGCCCGGTCAACTTTTGTATTGGGAAAGTCATGCCCGGTGAACTTTTGTATTGGGAAAGTCATGCCCGGTGAACTTTTGTATTGGGAAAGTCATGCCCGGTGAACTTTTGTACTGGGAAAGTCATGCCCGGTCAACTTTTGTACTGGGAAAGTCATGCCCGGTGATCTTTTGTACTGGGAAAGTCATGCCCGGTGAACTTTTGTATTGGGAAAGTCATGCCCGGTGAACTTTTGTATGGGAAAAGTCATGCCCGGTCAACTTTTGTATTGGGTAAGTCATGCCCGATGAACTTTTGTACTGGGAAAGTCATGCCCGGTGATCTTTTGTACTGGGAAAGTCATGCCCGGTGAACTTTTGTATTGGGAAAGTCATGCCCGGTGAACTTTTGTATGGGAAAAGTCATGCCCGGTCAACTTTTGTATTGGGAAAGTCATGCCCGGTGATCTTTTGTACTGGGAAAGTCATGCCCGGTGAACTTTTGTACTGGGAAAGTCATGCCCGGTGAACTTTTGTATTGGGAAAGTCATGCCCGGTGAACTTTTGTACTGGGAAAGTCATGCCCGGTGATCTTTTGTACTGGGAAAGTCATGCCCGGTGAACTTTTGTATTGGGAAAGTCATGCCCGGTGAACTTTTGTATTGGGAAAGTCATGCCCGGTGAACTTTTGTATTGGGAAAGTCATGCCCGGTGAACTTTTGTATTGGGAAAGTCATGCCCGGTGAACTTTTGTACTGGGAAAGTCATGTCCCGTGATCTTTTGTACTGGGAAAGTCATGCCCGGTGATCTTTTGTACTGGGAAAGTCATGCCCGGTGAACTTTTGTATGGGAAAAGTCATGCCCGGTGATCTTTTGTACTGGGAAAGTCATGCCCGGTGATCTTTTGTACTGGGAAAGTCATGCCCGGTCAACTTTTGTATTGGGAAAGTCATGCCCGGTGATCTTATGTACTGGGAAAGTCATGCCCGGTGAACTTTTGTACTGGGAAAGTCATGCCCGGTGAACTTTTGTATTGGGAAAGTCATGCCCGGTGAACTTTTGTACTGGGAAAGTCATGCCCGGTGAACTTTTGTATTGGGAAAGTCATGCCCGGTGAACTTTTGTATTGGGAAAGTCATGCCCGGTGAACTTTTGTATTGGGAAAGTCATGCCCGGTGAACTTTTGTACTGGGAAAGTCATGCCCGGTGAACTTTTGTATTGGGAAAGTCATGCCCGGTGAACTTTTGTATTGGGAAAGTCATGCCCGGTGAACTTTTGTACTGGGAAAGTCATGCCCGGTGATCTTTTGTACTGGGAAAGTCATGCCCGGTGATCTTTTGTACTGGGAAAGTCATGCCCGGTGAACTTTTGTATTGGGAAAGTCATGCCCGGTGAACTTTTGTATTGGGAAAGTCATGCCCGGTGAACTTTTGTATTGGGAAAGTCATGCCCGGTGAACTTTTGTATTGGGAAAGTCATGCCCGGTGAACTTTTGTACTGGGAATGTCATGTCCCGTGATCTTTTGTACTGGGAAAGTCATGCCCGGTGATCTTTTGTACTGGGAAAGTCATGCCCGGTGAACTTTTGTATGGGAAAAGTCATGCCCGGTGATCTTTTGTACTGGGAAAGTCATGCCCGGTGATCTTTTGTACTGGGAAAGTCATGCCCGGTCAACTTTTGTATTGGGAAAGTCATGCCCGGTGATCTTTTGTACTGGGAAAGTCATGCCCGGTGAACTTTTGTACTGGGAAAGTCATGCCCGGTGAACTTTTGTATTGGGAAAGTCATGCCCGGTGAACTATTGTACTGGGAAAGTCATGCCCGGTGAACTTTTGTATTGGGAAAGTCATGCCCGGTGAACTTTTGTATTGGGAAAGTCATGCCCGGTGAACTTTTGTATTGGGAAAGTCATGCCCGGTGAACTTTTGTACTGGGAAAGTCATGCCCGGTGAACTTTTGTATTGGGAAAGTCATGCCCGGTGAACTTTTGTATTGGGAAAGTCATGCCGGTGAACTTTTGTATTGGGAAAGTCATGCCCGGTGAACTTTTGTATTGGGAAAGTCATGCCCGGTGAACTTTTGTACTGGGAAAGTCATGCCCGGTGATCTTTTGTACTGGGAAAGTCATGCCCGGTGATCTTTTGTACTGGGAAAGTCATGCCCGGTGAACTTTTGTATGGGAAAAGTCATGCCCGGTGATCTTTTGTACTGGGAAAGTCATGCCCGGTGATCTTTTGTACTGGGAAAGTCATGCCCGGTCAACTTTTGTATTGGGAAAGTCATGCCCGGTGATCTTTTGTACTGGGAAAGTCATGCCCGGTGAACTTTTGTACTGGGAAAGTCATGCCCGGTGAACTTTTGTATTGGGAAAGTCATGCCCGGTGAACTTTTGTATTGGGAAAGTCATGCCCGGTGAACTTTTGTATTGGGAAAGTCATGCCCGGTGAACTTTTGTATTGGGAAAGTCATGCCCGGTGAACTTTTGTATTGGGAAAGTCATGCCCGGTGAACTTTTGTATTGGGAAAGTCATGCCCGGTGAACTTTTGTATTGGGAAAGTCATGCCCGGTGAACTTTTGTATTGGGAAAGTCATGCCCGGTGATCTTTTGTACTGGGAAAGTCATGCCCGGTGAACTTTTGTACTGGGAAAGTCATGCCCGGTCAACTTTTGTATTGGGAAAGTCATGCCCGGTGATCTTTTGTACTGGGAAAGTCATGCCGGTGAACTTTTGTATTGGGAAAGTCATGCCCGGTGAACTTTTGTATTGGGAAAGTCATGCCCGGTGATCTTTTGTACTGGGAAAGTCATGCCCGGTGAACTTTTGTATGGGAAAAGTCATGCCCGGTGAACTTTTGTATGGGAAAAGTCATGCCCGTTGAACTTTTGTATTGGGAAAGTCATGCCCGGTGAACTTTTGTATGGGAAAGTCATGCCCGGTGAACTTTTGTATTGGGAAAGTCATGCCCGGTGAACTTTTGTATTGGGAAAGTCATGCCCGGTGAACATTTGTACTGGGAAAGTCATGCCCGGTCAACTTTTGTATTGGGAAAGTCATGCCCGGTCAACTTTTGTATTGGGAAAGTCATGCCCGGTCAACTTTTGTATTGGGAAAGTCATGCCCGGTCAACTTTTGTATTGGGAAAGTCATGCCCGGTCAACTTTTGTATTGGGAAAGTCATGTCCGGTGAACTTTTGTATTGGGAAAGTCATGCCCGGTCAACTTTTGTATTGGGAAAGTCATGCCCGGTCAACTTTTGTATTGGGAAAGTCATGCCCGGTGATCTTTTGTATTGGGAAAGTCATGCCCGGTGAACTTTTGTATTGGGAAAGTCATGCCCGGTGAACTTTTGTATTGGGAAAGTCATGCCCGGTCAACTTTTGTATTGGGAAAGTCATGCCCGGTCAACTTTAGTATTGGGAAAGTCATGCCCGGTCAACTTTTGTATTAGGAAAGTCATGCCCGGTGAACTTTTGTACTGGAAAAGTCATGCCCGGTGAACTTTTGTATTGGGAAAGTCATGCCCGGTGAACTTTTGTATTGGGAAAGTCATGCCCGGTGAACTTTTGTATGGGAAAAGTCATGCCCGGTGAACTTTTGTATTGGGAAAGTCATGCCCGGTGATCTTTTGTACTGGGAAAGTCATGCCCGGTGAACTTTTGTATTGGGAAAGTCATGCCCGGTCAACTTTTGTATTGGGAAAGTCATGCCCGGTGATCTTTTGTACTGGGAAAGTCATGCCCGGTGAACTTTTGTACTGGGAAAGTCATGCCCGGTGAACTTTTGTATTGGGAAAGTCATGCCCGGTGAACTTTTGTATTGGGAAAGTCATGCCCGGTGAACTTTTGTATTGGGAAAGTCATGCCCGGTGAACTTTTGTATTGGGAAAGTCATGCCCGGTGAACTTTTGTATTGGGAAAGTCATGCCCGGTGAACTTTTGTATTGGGAAAGTCATGCCCGGTGAACTTTTGTATTGGGAAAGTCATGCCCGGTGAACTTTTGTATTGGGAAAGTCATGCCCGGTGATCTTTTGTACTGGGAAAGTCATGCCCGGTGAACTTTTGTACTGGGAAAGTCATGCCCGGTCAACTTTTGTATTGGGAAAGTCATGCCCGGTGATCTTTTGTACTGGGAAAGTCATGCCCGGTGAACTTTTGTATTGGGAAAGTCATGCCCGGTGAACTTTTGTATTGGGAAAGTCATGCCCGGTCAACTTTTGTATTGGGAAAGTCATGCCCGGTCAACTTTTGTATTGGGAAAGTCATGCCCGGTCAACTTTTGTATTGGGAAAGTCATGCCCGGTCAACTTTTGTATTGGGAAAGTCATGTCCGGTGAACTTTTGTATTGGGAAAGTCATGCCCGGTCAACTTTTGTATTGGGAAAGTCATGTCCGGTGAACTTTTGTATTGGGAAAGTCATGCCCGGTCAACTTTTGTATTGGGAAAGTCATGCCCGGTCAACTTTTGTATTGGGAAAGTCATGCCCGGTGATCTTTTGTATTGGGAAAGTCATGCCCGGTGAACTTTTGTATTGGGAAAGTCATGCCCGGTGAACTTTTGTATTGGGAAAGTCATGCCCGGTCAACTTTTGTATTGGGAAAGTCATGCCCGGTCAACTTTTGTATTGGGAAAGTCATGCCCGGTCAACTTTTGTATTAGGAAAGTCATGCCCGGTGAACTTTTGTACTGGGAAAGTCATGCCCGGTGAACTTTTGTATTGGGAAAGTCATGCCCGGTGAACTTTTGTATTGGGAAAGTCATGCCCGGTGAACTTTTGTATGGGAAAAGTCATGCCCGGTGAACTTTTGTATTGGGAAAGTCATGCCCGGTGATCTTTTGTACTGGGAAAGTCATGCCCGGTGAACTTTTGTATTGGGAAAGTCATGCCCGGTGAACTTTTGTATGGGAAAAGTCATGCCCGGTGAACTTTTGTATGGGAAAGTCATGCCCGGTGAACTATTGTATTGGGAAAGTCATGCCCGGTGAACTTTTGTATGGGAAAGTCATGCCCGGTGAACTTTTGTATTGGGAAAGTCATGCCCGGTGAACTTTTGTATGGGAAAAGTCATGCCCGGTGAACTATTGTATTGGGAAAGTCATGCCCGGTGATCTTTTGTACTGGGAAAGTCATGCCCGGTGAACTTTTGTATGGGAAAAGTCATGCCCGGTGAACTTTTGTATTGGGAAAGTCATGCCCGGTGAACTTTTGTATTGGGAAAGTCATGCCCGGTGAACTTTTGTATTGGGAAAGTCATGCCCGGTGAACTTTTGTATTGGGAAAGTCATGCCCGGTGATCTTTTGTACTGGGAAAGTCATGCCCGGTCAACTTTTGTATTGGGAAAGTCATGCCCGGCGAACTTTTGTATGGGAAAAGTCATGCCCGGTGAACTTTTGTATTGGGAAAGTCATGCCCGGTGAACTTTTGTATTGGGAAAGTCATGCCCGGTGAACTTTTGTATTGGGAAAGTCATGCCCGGTGAACTTTTGTATTGGGAAAGTCATGCCCGGTGAACTTTTGTATTGGGAAAGTCATGCCCGGTCAACTTTTGTATTGGGAAAGTCATGCCCGGTGAACTTTTGTATGGGAAAAGTCATGCCCGGTGAACTTTTGTATTGGGAAAGTCATGCCCGGTGAACTTTTGTATTGGGAAAGTCATGCCCGGTGATCTTTTGTACTGGGAAAGTCATGCCCGGTGAACTTTTGTATTGGGAAAGTCATGCCCGGTGAACTTTTGTATTGGGAATGTCATGCCCGGTGAACTTTTGTATTGGGAAAGTCATGCCCGGTGAACTTTTGTACTGGGAAAGTCATGCCCGGTGAACTTTTGTACTGGGAAAGTCATGCCCGGTGAACTTTAGTACTGGGAAAGTCATGCCCGGTCAACTTTTGTATGGGAAAAGTCATGCCCGGTGAACTTTTGTATTGGGAAAGTCATGCCCGGTGAACTTTTGTATGGGAAAGTCATGCCCGGTGATCTTTTGTACTGGGAAAGTCATGCCCGGTGAACTTTTGTATGGGAAAAGTCATGCCCGGTGAACTTTTGTATTGGGAAAGTCATGCCCGGTCAACTTTTGTATGGGAAAAGTCATGCCCGGTGAACTTTTGTATGGGAAAAGTCATGCCCGGTGAACTTTTGTATTGGGAAAGTCATGCCCGGTGATCTTTTGTACTGGGAAAGTCATGCCCGGTGAACTTTTGTATTGGGAAAGTCATGCCCGGTGAACTTTTGTATGGGAAAAGTCATGCCCGGTGAACTTTTGTATGGGAAAGTCATGCCCGGTGAACTTTTGTATTGGGAAAGTCATGCCCGGTGAACTTTTGTACTGGGAACTTTTGTATGGGAAAGTCATGCCCGGTGAACTTTTGTATTGGGAAAGTCATGCCCGGTCAACTTTTGTATTGGGAAAGTCATGCCCGGTGAACTTTTGTATTGGGAAAGTCATGCCCGGTGAACTTTTGTACTGGGAAAGTCATGCCCGGTGATCTTTTGTATTGGGAAAGTCATGCCCGGTGAACTTTTGTATTGGGAAAGTCATGCCCGGTGATCTTTTGTACTGGGAAAGTCATGCACGGTGAACTTTTGTATGGGAAAAGTCATGCCCGGTGAACTTTTGTATTGGGAAAGTCATGCCCGGTGAACTTTTGTACTGGGAAAGTCATGCCCGGTGAACTTTTGTATTGGGAAAGTCATGCCCGGTCAACTTTTGTATTGGGAAAGTCATGCCCGGTGAACTTTTGTACTGGGAAAATCATGCCCGGTGAACTTTTGTATTGGGAAAGTCATGCCCGGTGAACTTTTGTATTGGGAAAGTCATGCCCGGTGAACTTTTGTATTGGGAAAGTCATGCCCGGTGAACTTTTGTACTGGGAAAGTCATGCCCGGTGATCTTTTGTACTGGGAAAGTCATGCCCGGTGAACTTTTGTATTGGGAAAGTTATGCCCGGTGAACTTTTGTATGGGAAAAGTCATGCCCGGTCAACTTTTGTATAAGGAAAGTCATGCCCGGTGATCTTTTGTACTGGGAAAGTCATGCCCGGTGAACTTTTGTACTGGGATATTCATGCCCGGTGAACTTTTGTATGGCAAAGTCATGCCCGGTGAACTTTTGTACTGGGAAAGTCATGCCCGGTGATCTTTTGTACTGGGAAAGTCATGCCCGGTGAACTTTTGTATTGGGAAAGTCATGCCCGGTGAACTTTTGTATTGGGAAAGTCATGCCCGGTGAACTTTTGTATTGGGAAAGTCATGCCCGGTGAACTTTTGTATTGGGAAAGTCATGCCCGGTGAACTTTTGTACTGGGAAAGGCATGCCCGATGATCTTTTGTACTGGGAAAGTCATGCCCGGTGATCTTTTGTACTGGGAAAGTCATGCCCGGTGAACTTTTGTATGGGAAAAGTCATGCCCGGTGATCTTTTGTACTGGGAAAGTCATGCCCGGTGATCTTTTGTACTGGGAAAGTCATGCCCGGTCAACTTTTGTATTGGGAAAGTCATGCCCGGTGATCTTTTGTACTGGGAAAGTCATGCCCGGTGAACTTTTCTACTGGGAAAGTCATGCCCGGTGAACTTTTGTATTGGGAAAGTCATGCCCGGTGAACTTTTGTACTGGGAAAGTCATGCCCGGTGAACTTTTGTATTGGGAAAGTCATGCCCGGTGAACTTTTGTATTGGGATAGTCATGCCCGGTGAACTTTTGTATTGGGAAAGTCATGCCCGGTGAACTTTTGTACTGGGAAAGTCATGCCCGGTGAACTTTTGTATTGGGAAAGTCATGCCCGGTGAACTTTTGTATTGGGAAAGTCATGCCCGGTGAACTTTTGTATTGGGAAAGTCATGCCCGGTGAACTTTTGTATTGGGAAAGTCATGCCCGGTGAACTTTTGTACTGGGAAAGTCATGCCCGGTGATCTTTTGTACTGGGAAAGTCATGCCCGGTGATCTTTTGTACTGGGAAAGTCATGCCCGGTGAACTTTTGTATGGGAAAAGTCATGCCCGGTGATCTTTTGTACTGGGAAAGTCATGCCCGGTGATCTTTTGTACTGGGAAAGTCATGCCCGGTCAACTTTTGTATTGGGAAAGTCATGCCCGGTGATCTTTTGTACTGGGAAAGTCATGCCCGGTGAACTTTTGTATTGGGAAAGTCATGCCCGGTCAACTTTTGTATTGGGAAAGTCATGCCCGGTGAACTTTTGTATTGGGAAAGTCATGCCCGGTGAACTTTTGTACTGGGAAAGTCATGCCCGGTGATCTTTTGTATTGGGAAAGTCATGCCCGGTGAACTTTTGTATTGGGAAAGTCATGCCCGGTGAACTTTTGTACTGGGAAAGTCATGCCGGTGAACTTTTGTATTGGGAAAGTCATGCCCGGTGATCTTTTGTACTGGGAAAGTCATGCACGGTGAACTTTTGTATGGGAAAAGTCATGCGCGGTGAACTTTTGTATTGGGAAAGTCATGCCCGGTGAACTTTTGTACTGGGAAAGTCATGCCCGGTGAACTTTTGTATTGGGAAAGTCATGCCCGGTCAACTTTTGTATTGGGAAAGTCATGCCCGGTGAACTTTTGTACTGGGAAAATCATGCCCGGTGAACTTTTGTATTGGGAAAGTCATGCCCGGTGAACTTTTGTATTGGGAAAGTCATGCCCGGTGAACTTTTGTATTGGGAAAGTCATGCCCGGTGAACTTTTGTACTGGGAAAGTCATGCCCGGTGATCTTTTGTACTGGGAAAGTCATGCCCGGTGAACTTTTGTATTGGGAAAGTTATGCCCGGTGAACTTTTGTATGGGAAAAGTCATGCCCGGTCAACTTTTGTATTGGGAAAGTCATGCCCGGTGATCTTTTGTACTGGGAAAGTCATGCCCGGTGAACTTTTGTACTGGGAAAGTCATGCCCGGTGAACTTTTGTATTGGGAAAGTCATGCCCGGTGAAAGTTTGTACTGGGAAAGTCATGCCCGGTGATCTTTTGTACTGGGAAAGTCATGCCCGGTGAACTTTTGTATTGGGAAAGTCATGCCCGGTGAACTTTTGTATTGGGAAAGTCATGCCCGGTGAACTTTTGTATTGGGAAAGTCATGCCCGGTGAACTTTTGTATTGGGAAAGTCATGCCCGGTGAACTTTTGTACTGGGAAAGGCATGCCCGGTGATCTTTTGTACTGGGAAAGTCATGCCCGGTGATCTTTTGTACTGGGAAAGTCATGCCCGGTGAACTTTTGTATGGGAAAAGTCATGCCCGGTGATCTTTTGTACTGGGAAAGTCATGCCCGGTGATCTTTTGTACTGGGAAAGTCATGCCCGGTGAACTTTTGTATGGGAAAAGTCATGCCCGGTGATCTTTTGTACTGGGAAAGTCATGCCCGGTGATCTTTTGTATTGGGAAAGTCATGCCCGGTCAACTTTTGTATTGGGAAAGTCATGCCCGGTGATCTTTTGTACTGGGAAAGTCATGCCCGGTGAACTTTTGTATTGGGAAAGTCATGCCCGGTGATCTTTTGTATTGGGATAGTCATGCCCGGTGAACTTTTGTATTGGGGAAGTCATGCCGGTGAACTTTTGTACTGGGAAAGTCATGCCCGGTGAACTTTTGTATTGGGAAAGTCATGCCCGGTGAACTTTTGTATTGGGAAAGTCATGCCCGGTGAACTTTTGTATTGGGAAAGTCATGCCCGGTGAACTTTTGTAGGAAAGTCATGCCCGGTGAACTTTTGTATTGGGAAAGTCATGCCCGGTGAACTTTTGTATTGGGAAAGTCATGCCCGGTGAACTTTTGTATTGGGAAAGTCATGCCCGGTGAACTTTTGTACTGGGAAAGTCATGCCCGGTGAACTTTTGTACTGGGAAAGTCATGCCCGGTGAACTTTTGTACTGGGAAAGTCATGCCCGGTGAACTTTTGTATGGGAAAGTCATGCCCGGTGAACTTTTGTACTGGGAAAGTCATGCCCGGTGATCTTTTGTACTGGGAAAGTCATGCCCGGTGATCTTTTGTACTGGGAAAGTCATGCCCGGTGAACTTTTGTATTGGGAAAGTCATGCCCGGTGATCTTTTGTACTGGGAAAGTCATGCCCGGTGAACTTTTGTATTGGGAAAGTCATGCCCGGTGAACTTTTGTACTGGGAAAGTCATGCCCGGTGAACTTTTGTATTGGGAAAGTCATGCCCGGTGAACTTTTGTATTGGGATAGTCATGCCCGGTGAACTTTTGTATTGGGAAAGTCATGCCCGGTGAACTTTTGTATTGGGAAAGTCATGCCCGGTGAACTTTTGTATTGGGAAAGTCATGCCCGGTGAACTTTTGTATTGGGAAAGTCATGCCCGGTGAACTTTTGTATTGGGAAAGTCATGCCCGGTGAACTTTTGTATTGGGAAAGTCATGCCCGGTGAACTTTTGTATTGGGAAAGTCATGCCCGGTGAACTTTTGTATTGGGGATAGTCATGCCCGGTGAACTTTTGTATTGGGAAAGTCATGCCCGGTGAACTTTTGTATTGGGAAAGTCATGCCCGGTGAACTTTTGTATTGGGAAAGTCATGCCCGGTGAACTTTTGTATTGGGAAAGTCATGCCCGGTGAACTTTTGTATTGGGAAAGTCATGCCCGGTGAACTTTTGTATTGGGAAAGTCATGCCCGGTGAACTTTTGTATTGGGAAAGTCATGCCCGGTGAACTTTTGTATTGGGAAAGTCATGCCCGGTGAACTTTTGTATTGGGAAAGTCATGCCCGGTGAACTTTTGTATTGGGAAAAGTCATGCCCGGTGAACTTTTGTATTGGGAAAAGTCATGCCCGGTGAACTTTTGTATTGGGAAAGTCATGCCCGGTGAACTTTTGTATGGGAAAGTCATGCCCGGTGAACTTTTGTATTGGGAAAGTCATGCCCGGTGAACTTTTGTATTGGGAAAGTCATGCCCGGTGAACATTTGTACTGGGAAAGTCATGCCCGGTCAACTTTTGTATTGGGAAAGTCATGCCCGGTCAACTTTTGTATTGGGAAAGTCATGCCCGGTCAACTTTTGTATTGGGAAAGTCATGCCCGGTCAACTTTTGTATTGGGAAAGTCATGCCCGGTCAACTTTTGTATTGGGAAAGTCATGTCCGGTGAACTTTTGTATTGGGAAAGTCATGCCCGGTCAACTTTTGTATTGGGAAAGTCATGCCCGGTCAACTTTTGTATTGGGAAAGTCATGCCCGGTGATCTTTTGTATTGGGAAAGTCATGCCCGGTGAACTTTTGTATTGGGAAAGTCATGCCCGGTGAACTTTTGTATTGGGAAAGTCATGCCTGGTCAACTTTTGTATTGGGAAAGTCATGCCCGGTCAACTTTTGTATGGGAAAGTCATGCCCGGTGAACTTTTGTATTGGGAAAGTCATGCCCGGTGATCTTTTGTACTGGGAAAGTCATGCCCGGTGAACTTTTGTATGGGAAAAGTCATGCCCGGTGAACTTTTGTATTGGGAAAGTCATGCCCGGTCAACTTTTGTATGGGAAAAGTCATGCCCGGTGAACTTTTGTATGGGAAAAGTCATGCCCGGTGAACTTTTGTATTGGGAAAGTCATGCCCGGTGATCTTTTGTACTGGGAAAGTCATGCCCGGTGAACTTTTGTATTGGGAAAGTCATGCCCGGTGAACTTTTGTATGGGAAAAGTCATGCCCGGTGAACTTTTGTATGGGAAAGTCATGCCCGGTGAACTTTTGTATTGGGAAAGTCATGCCCGGTGAACTTTTGTACTGGGAACTTTTGTATGGGAAAGTCATGCCCGGTGAACTTTTGTATTGGGAAAGTCATGCCCGGTGAACTTTTGTACTGGGAAAGTCATGCCCGGTGAACTTTTGTATTGGGAAAGTCATGCCCGGTGAACTTTTGTATGGGAAAAGTCATGCCCGGTGAACTTTTGTATTGGGAAAGTCATGCCCGGTGATCTTTTGTACTGGGAAAGTCATGCCCGGTGAACTTTTGTATGGGAAAGTCATGCCCGGTCAACTTTTGTATTGGGAAAGTCATGCCCGGTGAACTTTTGTACTGGGAAAGTCATGCCCGGTGAACTTTTGTATTGGGAAAGTCGTGCCCGGTCAACTTTTGTATTGGGAAAGTCATGCCCGGTCAACTTTTGTATTGGGAAAGTCATGCCCGGTGAACTTTTGTACTGGGAAAGTCATGCCCGGTGAACTTTTGTATTGGGAAAGTCATGCCCGGTGAACTTTTGTATTGGGAATGTCATGCCCGGTGAACTTTTGTATTGGGAAAGTCATGCCCGGTGAACTTTTGTACTGGAAAAGTCATGCCCGGTGAACTTTTGTACTGGGAAAGTCATGCCCGGTCAACTTTTGTATGGGAAAAGTCCTGCCCGGTGAACTTTTGTATTGGGAAAGTCATGCCCGGTGAACTTTTGTATGGGAAAAGTCATGCCCGGTCAACTTTTGTATTGGGAAAGTCATGCCCGGTGATCTTTTGTACTGGGAAAGTCATGCCCGGTGAACTTTTGTACTGGGAACTTTTGTATGGGAAAGTCATGCCCGGTGAACTTTTGTATTGGGAAAGTCATGCCCGGTGAACTTTTGTATGGGAAAAGTCATGCCCGGTGAACTTTTGTATTGGGAAAGTCATGCCCGGTGATCTTTTGTACTGGGAAAGTCATGCCCGGTGAACTTTTGTACTGGGAACTTTTGTATGGGAAAGTCATGCCCGGTGAACTTTTGTATTGGGAAAGTCATGCCCGGTGAACTTTTGTATGGGAAAAGTCATGCCCGGTGAACTTTTGTATTGGGAAAGTCATGCCCGGTGATCTTTTGTACTGGGAAAGTCATGCCCGGTGAACTTTTGTATGGGAAAAGTCATGCCCGGTGAACTTTTGTATTGGGAAAGTCATGCCCGGTGAACTTTTGTATTGGGAAAGTCATGCCCGGTGAACTTTTGTATTGGGAAAGTCATGCCCGGTGAACTTTTGTATTGGGAAAGTCATGCCCGGTGATCTTTTGTACTGGGAAAGTCATGCCCGGTCAACTTTTGTATTGGGAAAGTCATGCCCGGCGAACTTTTGTATGGGAAAAGTCATGCCCGGTGAACTTTTGTATTGGGAAAGTCATGCCCGGTGAACTTTTGTATTGGGAAAGTCATGCCCGGTGAACTTTTGTATTGGGAAAGTCATGCCCGGTGAACTTTTGTATTGGGAAAGTCATGCCGGGTCAACTTTTGTATTGGGAAAGTCATGCCCGGTGAACTTTTGTATGGGAAAGGTCATGCCCGGTGAACTTTTGTATTGGGAAAGTCATGCCCGGTGAACTTTTGTATTGGGAAAGTCATGCCCGGTGATCTTTTGTACTGGGAAAGTCATGCCCGGTGAACTTTTGTATTGGGAAAGTCATGCCCGGTGAACTTTTGTATTGGGAATGTCATGCCCGGTGAACTTTTGTATTGGGAAAGTCATGCCCGGTGAACTTTTGTACTGGGAAAGTCATGCCCGGTGAACTTTTGTACTGGGAAAGTCATGCCCGGTGAACTTTTGTACTGGGAAAGTCATGCCCGGTCAACTTTTGTATGGGAAAAGTCATGCCCGGTGAACTTTTGTATTGGGAAAGTCATGCCCGGTCAACTTTTGTATTGGGAAAGTCAAGCCCGGTGATCTTTTGTACTGGGAAAGTCATGCCCGGTCAACTTTTGTATTGGGAAAGTCATGCCCGGTGAACTTTTGTATTGGGAAAGTCATGCCCGGTGAACTTTTGTATTGGGAAAGTCATGCCCGGTGAACTTTTGTATTGGGAAAGTCATGCCCGGTGAACTTTTGTATTGGGAAAGTCATGCCCGGTGAACTTTTGTATTGGGAAAGTCATGCCCGGTGAACTTTTGTATTGGGAAAGTCATGCCCGGTGAACTTTTGTATGGGAAAGTCATGCCCGGTCAACTTTTGTATTGGGAAAGTCATGCCCGGTGAACTTTTGTATTGGGAAAGTCATGCCCGGTGAACTTTTGTATTGGGAAAGTCATGCCCGGTGATCTTTTGTACTGGGAAAGTCATGCCCGGTGAACTTTTGTATGGGAAAGGTCATGCCCGGTGATCTTTTGTACTGGGAAAGTCATGCCCGGTGATCTTTTGTACTGGGAAAGTCATGCCCGGTCAACTTTTGTATTGGGAAAGTCATGCCCGGTGATCTTTTGTATTGGGAAAGTCATGCCCGGTCAACTTTTGTATTGGGAAAATCATGCCCGGTGATCTTTTGTACTGGGAAAGTCATGCCCGGTGAACTTTTGTATTGGGAAAGTCATGCCCGGTGAACTTTTGTATTGGGAAAGTCATGCCCGGTGAACTTTTGTATGGGAAAAGTCATGCCCGGTGAACTTTTGTATGGGAAAAGTCATGCCCGGTGAACTTTTGTATTGGGAAAGTCATGCCCGGTGATCTTTTGTACTGGGAAAGTCATGCCCGGTGAACTTTTGTATTGGGAAAGTCATGCCCGGTGAACTTTTGTATTGGGAAAGTCATGCCCGTTGAACTTTTGTATGGGAAAAGTCATGCCCGGTGAACTTTTGTATGGGAAAAGTCATGCCCGGTGAACTTTTGTATTGGGAAAGTCATGCCCGGTCAACTTTTGTATTGGGAAAGTCATGCCCGGTGAACTTTTGTATTGGGAAAGTCATGCCCGGTGAACTTTTGTACTGGGAAAGTCATGCCCGGTGATCTTTTGTATTGGGAAAGTCATGCCCGGTGAACTTTTGTATTGGGAAAGTCATGCCCGGTGAACTTATGTATTGGGAAAGTCATGCCCGGTCAACTTTTGTATTGGGAAAGTCATGCCCGGTCAACTTTTGTATTGGGAAAGTCATGCCCGGTGAACTTTTGTACTGGGAAAATCATGCCCAGTGAATTTTTGTATTGGGAAAGTCATGCCCGGTGAACTTTTGTATTGGGAAAGTCATGCCCGGTCAACTTTTGTATTGGGAAAGTCATGACGGTGAACTTTTGTATTGGGAAAGTCATGCCCGGTGATCTTTTGTACTGGGAAAGTCATGCCCGGTGAACTTTTGTATGGGAAAAGTCATGCCCGGTGATCTTTTGTACTGGGAAAGTCATGCCCGGTGATCTTTTGTACTGGGAAAGTCATGCCTGGTCAACTTTTGTATTGGGAAAGTCATGCCCGGTGATCTTTTGTACTGGGAAAGTCATGCCCGGTGAACTTTTGTACTGGGAAAGTCATGCCCGGTGAACTTTTGTATTGGGAAAGTCATGCCCGTTGAACTTTTGTATGGGAAAAGTCATGCCCGGTGAACTTTTGTATGGGAAAAGTCATGCCCGGTGAACTTTTGTATTGGGAAAGTCATGCCCGGTGAACTTTTGTATTGGGAAAGTCATGCCCGGTGAACTTTTGTATGGGAAAAGTCATGCCCGGTGAACTTTTGTATGGGAAAAGTCATGCCCGGTGAACTTTTGTATTGGGAAAGTCATGCCCGGTGATCTTTTGTACTGGGAAAGTCATGCCCGGTGAACTTTTGTATTGGGAAATTCATGCCCGGTGAACTTTTGTATTGGGAAAGTCATGCCCGTTGAACTTTTGTATGGGAAAAGTCATGCCCGGTGAACTTTTGTATGGGAAAAGTCATGCCCGGTGAACTTTTGTATTGGGAAAGTCATGCCCGGTCAACTTTTGTATTGGGAAAGTTATGCCCGGTGAACTTTTGTATTGGGAAAGTCATGCCCGGTGAACTTTTGTACTGGGAAAGTCATGCCCGGTGATCTTTTGTATTGGGAAAGTCATGCCCGGTGAACTTTTGTATTGGGAAAGTCATGCCCGGTGAACTTTTGTACTGGGAGAGTCATGCCCGGTGATCTTTTGTATTGGGAAAGTCATGCCCGGTCAACTTTTGTATTGGGAAAGTCATGCCCGGTCAACTTTTGTATTGGGAAAGTCATGCCCGGTCAACTTTTGTATTGGGAAAGTCATGCCCGGTGAACTTTTGTACTGGGAAAGTCATGCCCGGTGAACTTTTGTATTGGGAAAGTCATGCCCGGTGAACTTTTGTATTGGGAAAGTCATGCCCGGTCAACTTTTGTATTGGGAAAGTCATGCCCGGTGAACTTTTGTATTGGGAAAGTCATGCCCGGTGATCTTTTGTACTGGGAAAGTCATGCCCGGTGATCTTTTGTACTGGGAAAGTCATGCCCGGTCAACTTTTGTATTGGGAAAGTCATGCCCGGTGATCTTTTGTACTGGGAAAGTCATGCCCGGTGAACTTTTGTACTGGGAAAGTCATGCCCGGTGAACTTTTGTATTGGGAAAGTCATGCCCGGTGAACTTTTGTATTGGGAAAGTCATGCCCGGTGAACTTTTGTATTGGGAAAGTCATGCCCGGTGATCTTTTGTACTGGGAAAGTCATGCCCGGTGAACTTTTGTATTGGGAAAGTCATGCCCGGTCAACTTTTGTATTGGGAAAGTCATGCCCGGTGAACTTTTGTACTCGGAAAGTCATGCCCGGTCAACTTTTGTACTGGGAAAGTCATGCCCGGTGAACTTTTGTATTGGGAAAGTCATGCCCGGTGAACTTTTGTATTGGGAAAGTCATGCCCGGTGATCTTTTGTACTGGGAAAGTCATGCCCGGTGAACTTTTGTATGGGAAAAGTCATGCCCGGTGAACTTTTGTATTGGGAAAGTCATGCCCGGTGAACTTTTGTACTGGGAAAGTCATGCCCGGTGAACTTTTGTATTGGGAAAGTCATGCCCGGTGAACTTTTGTATTGGGAAAGTCATGCCCGGTGATATTTTGTACTGGGAAACTCATGCCCGGTGAACTTTTGTATTGGGAAAGTCATGCCCGGTGAACTTTTGTACTGGGAAAGTCATGCCCGGTGATCTTTTGTATTGGGAAAGTCATGCCCGGTGAACTTTTGTATTGGGAAAGTCATGCCCGGTGATCTTTTGTATTGGGAAAGTCATGCCCGGTCAACTTTTGTATTGGGAAAGTCATGCCCGGTGATCTTTTGTACTGGGAAAGTCATGCCCGGTGAACTTTTGTATTGGGAAAGTCATGCCCGGTGAACTTTTGTATTGGGAAAGTCATGCCCGGTGAACTTTTGTATGGGAAAAGTCATGCCCGGTGAACTTTTGTATGGGAAAATTCATGTCCGGTGAACTTTTGTATTGGGAAATTCATGCCCGGTGATCTTTTGTACTGGGAAAGTCATGCCCGGTGAACTTTTGTATTGGGAAAGTCATGCCCGGTCAACTTTTGTATTGGGAAAGTCATGCCCGGTGAACTTTTGTATTGGGAAAGTCATGCCCGGTGAACTTTTGTACTGGGAAAGTCATGCCCGGTGATCTTTTGTACTGGGAAAGTCATGCCCGGTGAACTTTTGTATTGGGAAAGTCATGCCCGGTGAACTTTTGTATGGGAAAAGTCATGCCCGGTGAACTTTTGTATTGGGAAAGTCATGCCCGGTGAACTTTTGTATTGGGAAAGTCATGCCCGGTGATCTTTTGTACTGGGAAAGTCATGCCCGGTGAACTTTTGTATTGGGAAAGTCATGCCCGGTCAACTTTTGTATTGGGAAAGTCATGCCCGGTGACCTTTTGTATTGGGAAAGTCATGCCCGGTGAACTTTTGTACTGGGAGAGTCATGCCCGGTGATCTTTTGTATTGGGAAAGTCATGCCCGGTCAACTTTTGTATTGGGAAAGTCATGCCCGGTCAACTTTTGTATTGGGAAAGTCATGCCCGGTCAACTTTTGTATTGGGAAAGTCATGCCCGGTGAACTTTTGTACTGGGAAAGTCATGCCCGGTGAACTTTTGTATTGGGAAAGTCATGCCCGGTGAACTTTTGTATTGGGAAAGTCATGCCCGGTCAACTTTTGTATTGGGAAAGTCATGCCCGGTGAACTTTTGTATTGGGAAAGTCATGCCCGGTGATCTTTTGTACTGGGAAAGTCATGCCCGGTGAACTTTTGTATGGGAAAAGTCATGCCCGGTGATCTTTTGTATTGGGAAAGTCATGCCCGGTGATCTTTTGTACTGGGAAAGTCATGCCCGGTGAACTTTTGTACTGGGAAAGTCATGCCCGGTGAACTTTTGTATTGGGAAAGTCATGCCCGGTGAACTTTTGTATTGGGAAAGTCATGCCCGGTGAACTTTTGTATTAGGAAAGTCATGCCCGGTGATCTTTTGTACTGGGAAAGTCATGTCCGGTGAACTTTTGTATTGGGAAAGTCATGCCCGGTGAACTTATGTATTGGGAAAGTCATGCCCGGTCAACTTTTGTATTGGGAAAGTCATGCCCGGTCAACTTTTGTATTGGGAAAGTCATGCCCGGTGAACTTTTGTACTGGGAAAGTCATGCCCAGTGAATTTTTGTATTGGGAAAGTCATGCCCGGTGAACTTTTGTATTGGGAAAGTCATGCCCGGTCAACTTTTGTATTGGGAAAGTCATGACGGTGAACTTTTGTATTGGGAAAGTCATGCCCGGTGAACTTATGTATTGGGAAAGTCATGCCCGGTCAACTTTTGTATTGGGAAAGTCATGCCCGGTGAACTTTTGTACTGGGAAAGTCATGCCCGGTGATCTTTTGTATTGGGAAAGTCATGCCCGGTGAACTTTTGTATTGGGAAAGTCATGCCCGGTGAACTTATGTATTGGGAAAGTCATGCCCGGTCAACTTTTGTATTGGGAAAGTCATGCCCGGTCAACTTTTGTATTGGGAAAGTCATGCCCGGTGAACTTTTGTACTGGGAAAGTCATGCCCAGTGAATTTTTGTATTGGGAAAGTCATGCCCGGTGAACTTTTGTATTGGGAAAGTCATGCCCGGTCAACTTTTGTATTGGGAAAGTCATGACGGTGAACTTTTGTATTGGGAAAGTCATGCCCGGTGATCTTTTGTACTGGGAAAGTCATGCCCGGTGAACTTTTGTATGGGAAAAGTCATGCCCGGTGATCTTTTGTACTGGGAAAGTCATGCCCGGTGATCTTTTGTACTGGGAGAGTCATGCCCGGTCAACTTTTGTATTGGGAAAGTCATGCCCGGTGATCTTTTGTACTGGGAAAGTCATGCCCGGTGAACTTTTGTACTGGGAAAGTCATGCCCGGTGAACTTTTGTATTGGGAAAGTCATGCCCGGTGAACTTTTGTATTGGGAAAGTCATGCCCGGTGAACTTTTGTATTGGGAAAGTCATGCCCGGTGATCTTTTGTACTGGGAAAGTCATGCCCGGTGAACTTTTGTATTGGGAAAGTCATGCCCGGTCAACTTTTGTATTGGGAAAGTCATGCCCGGTGAACTTTTGTACTGGGAAAGTCATGCCCGGTCAACTTTTGTACTGGGAAAGTCATGCCCGGTGAACTTTTGTATTGGGAAAGTCATGCCCGGTGAACTTTTGTATTGGGAAAGTCATGCCCGGTGATCTTTTGTACTGGGAAAGTCATGCCCGGTGAACTTTTGTATGGGAAAAGTCATGCCCGGTGAACTTTTGTATTGGGAAAGTCATGCCCGGTGAACTTTTGTACTGGGAAAGTCATGCCCGGTGAACTTTTGTATTGGGAAAGTCATGCCCGGTGAACTTTTGTATTGGGAAAGTCATGCCCGGTGATATTTTGTACTGGGAAACTCATGCCCGGTGAACTTTTGTATTGGGAAAGTCATGCCCGGTGAACTTTTGTACTGGGAAAGTCATGCCCGGTGATCTTTTGTATTGGGAAAGTCATGCCCGGTGAACTTTTGTATTGGGAAAGTCATGCCCGGTGATCTTTTGTATTGGGAAAGTCATGCCCGGTCAACTTTTGTATTGGGAAAGTCATGCCCGGTGATCTTTTGTACTGGGAAAGTCATGCCCGGTGAACTTTTGTATTGGGAAAGTCATGCCCGGTGAACTTTTGTATTGGGAAAGTCATGCCCGGTGAACTTTTGTATGGGAAAAGTCATGCCCGGTGAACTTTTGTATGGGAAAATTCATGTCCGGTGAACTTTTGTATTGGGAAATTCATGCCCGGTGATCTTTTGTACTGGGAAAGTCATGCCCGGTGAACTTTTGTATTGGGAAAGTCATGCCCGGTCAACTTTTGTATTGGGAAAGTCATGCCCGGTGAACTTTTGTATTGGGAAAGTCATGCCCGGTGAACTTTTGTACTGGGAAAGTCATGCCCGGTGATCTTTTGTACTGGGAAAGTCATGCCCGGTGAACTTTTGTATTGGGAAAGTCATGCCCGGTGAACTTTTGTATGGGAAAAGTCATGCCCGGTGAACTTTTGTATTGGGAAAGTCATGCCCGGTGAACTTTTGTATTGGGAAAGTCATGCCCGGTGATCTTTTGTACTGGGAAAGTCATGCCCGGTGAACTTTTGTATTGGGAAAGTCATGCCCGGTCAACTTTTGTATTGGGAAAGTCATGCCCGGTGACCTTTTGTATTGGGAAAGTCATGCCCGGTGAACTTTTGTACTGGGAAAGTCATGCCCGGTGATCTTTTGTATTGGGAAAGTCATGCCCGGTCAACTTTTGTATTGGGAAAGTCATGCCCGGTCAACTTTTGTATTGGGAAAGTCATGCCCGGTCAACTTTTGTATTGGGAAAGTCATGCCCGGTGAACTTTTGTACTGGGAAAGTCATGCCCGGTGAACTTTTGTATTGGGAAAGTCATGCCCGGTGAACTTTTGTATTGGGAAAGTCATGCCCGGTCAACTTTTGTATTGGGAAAGTCATGCCCGGTGAACTTTTGTATTGGGAAAGTCATGCCCGGTGATCTTTTGTACTGGGAAAGTCATGCCCGGTGAACTTTTGTATGGGAAAAGTCATGCCCGGTGATCTTTTGTACTGGGAAAGTCATGCCCGGTGATCTTTTGTACTGGGAAAGTCATGCCCGGTCAACTTTTGTATTGGGAAAGTCATGCCCGGTGATCTTTTGTACTGGGAAAGTCATGCCCGGTGAACTTTTGTACTGGGAAAGTCATGCCCGGTGAACTTTTGTATTGGGAAAGTCATGCCCGGTGAACTTTTGTATTGGGAAAGTCATGCCCGGTGAACTTTTGTATTAGGAAAGTCATGCCCGGTGATCTTTTGTACTGGGAAAGTCATGCCCGGTGAACTTTTGTATTGGGAAAGTCATGCCCGGTCAACTTTTGTATTGGGAAAGTCATTGCCGGTGAACTTTTGTACTGGGAAAGTCATGCCCGGTCAACTTTTGTACTGGGAAAGTCATGCCCGGTGAACTTTTGTATTGGGAAAGTCATGCCCGGTGATCTTTTGTACTGGGAAAGTCATGCCCGGTGAACTTTTGTATTGGGAAAGTCATGCCCGGTGAACTTTTGTATTGGGAAAGTCATGACCGGTGAACTTTTGTACTGGGAAAGTCATGCCCGGTGAACTTTTGTATTGGGAAAGTCATGCCCGGTGAACTTTTGTATTGGGAAAGTCATGCCCGGTGAACTTTTGTATTGGGAAAGTCATGCCCGGTCAACTTTTGTATTGGGAAAGTCATGCCCGGTGATCTTTTGTACTGGGAAAGTCATGCCCGGTGAACTTTTGTATGGGAAAAGTCATGCCCGGTGAACTTTTGTATTGGGAAAGTCATGCCCGGTGAACTTTTGTATTGGGAAAGTCATGCCCGGTGAACTTTTGTACTGGGAAAGTCATGCCCGGTGAACTTTTGTATTGGGAAAGTCATGCCCGGTGAACTTTTGTATTGGGAAAGTCATGCCCGGTGAACTTTTGTACTGGAAAGTCATGCCCGGTGAACTTTTGTATTGGGAAAGTCATGCCCGGTGAACTTTTGTATTGGGAAAGTCATGCAAGGTGAACTTTTGTACTGGGAAAGTCATGCCCGGTGAACTTTTGTATTGGGAAAGTCATGCCCGGTGAACTTTTGTACTGGGAAAGTCATGCCCGGTGAACTTTTGTATTGGGAAAGTCATGCCCGGTGAACTTTTGTATTGGGAAAGTCATGCCCGGTGAACTTTTGTACTGGGAAAGTCATGCCCGGTGAACTTTTGTATTGGGAAAGTCATGCCCGGTGAACTTTTGTATTGGGAAAGTCATGCCCGGTGAACTTTTGTACTGGGAAAGTCATGCCCGGTGAACTTTTGTATTGGGAAAGTCATGCCCGGTGAACTTTTGTATTGGGAAAGTCATGCCCGGTGATCTTTTGTACTGGGAAAGTCATGCCCGGTGAACTTTTGTATGGGAAAAGTCATGCCCGGTGATCTTTTGTACTGGGAAAGTCATGCCCGGTCAACTTTTGTATGGGAAAAGTCATGCCCGGTGAATTTTTGTATTGGGAAAGTCATGCCCGGTGATCTTTTGTATGGGAAAAGTCATGCCCGGTGAACTTTTGTATGGGAAAAGTCATGCCCGGTGAGCTTTTGCATTGGGAAAGTCATGCCCGGTCAACTTTTGTATTGGGAAAGTCATGCCCGGTTATCTTTTGTACTGGGAAAGTCATGCCCGGTGAACTTTTGTATGGGAAAAGTCATGCCCGGTGATCTTTTGTACTGGGAAAGTCATGCCCGGTCAACTTTTGTATTGGGAAAATCATGCCCGGTGATCTTTTGTATTGGGAAAGTCATGCCCGGTGATCTTTTGTACTGGGAAAGTCATGCCCGGTGAACTTTTGTATTGGGAAAGTCATGCCCGGTGAACTTTTGTATTGGGAAAGTCATGCCCGGTGAACTTTTGTACTGGGAAAGTCATGCCCGGTGAACTTTTGTACTGGGAAAGTCATGCCCGGTCAACTTTTGTATTGGGAAAGTCAAGCCCGGTGAACTTTTGTATTGGGAAAGTCATGCCCGGTGAACTTTTGTATGGGAAAAGTCATGCCCGGTGAACTTTTGTATTGGGAAAGTCATGCCCGGTCAACTTTTGTATGGGAAAAGTCATGCCCGGTGAACTTTTGTATGGGAAAGTCATGCCCGGTGAACTTTTGTATTGGGAAAGTCATGCCCGGTGAACTTTTGTACTGGGAAAGTCATGCCCGGTGAACTTTTGTATTGGGAAAGTCATGCCCGGTGAACTTTTGTATGGGAAAAGTCATGCCCGGTGAACTTTTGTATTGGGAAAGTCATGCCCGGTGATCTTTTGTACTGGGAAAGTCATGCCCGGTGAACTTTTGTATTGGGAAAGTCATGCCCGGTGAACTTTTGTATTGGGAAAGTCATGCCCGGTGAACTTTTGTATTGGGAAAGTCATGCCCGGTGAACTTTTGTATTGGGAAAGTCATGCCCGGT